>NW_027398526.1:0-11017 GCF_003265705.2 Callorhinus ursinus | reverse complement strand
AAACTATAAATACTCATGAAAGAAATTGAGGAAGACACAAAGAAATGGAAAAATGTTCCATGCTCATGGATTGGAAGAACAAATATTGTGAAGATGTCATGCTACCTAGAGCAATGTACACATTCAATGCAATCCCCATCAAAATACCATCTACTTTTTTCAAAGAAATGGAACAAATAATCCTAAAATTTGTATGGAACCAGGAAAGACCCCGAATAGCCAGAGGAATGTTGAAAAAGAAAGCAAAGCTGGTGGCATCACAAATCATCAAGCCAGTATGGTACTGGCACAAAATCAGAGACATAGATCAATGGAACAGAATAGAGAGCCCTGAAAAGGACCCTCAACTCTATGGTCAACTAATCTTCGACAAAGTAGGAAAGAATGTCAATTGGAATAAAGACAGTCTCTTCAATAAGTGCTGTTAGGAAAATTGGACAGCCACATGCAGAAGAATGAAACTGGACCATTTCCTTACACCACACACAAAAATAGACTAAAAATGGTTGAAAGACCTAAATGTGAGACAGGAGTCCATCCAAATCCTAAAGGAGAACACAGGCAGCAACCTCTTCGACCTCAGCTGCAGCAACTTCTTCCTAGAAACATTGCCAAAGGCAAGGGAAGCAAGGGCAAAAATGAACTATTGGGACTTCATCAAGATAAAAAGCTTTTGCACAGCAAAAGAAACAGTCCACAAAACCAAAAGACAACTGACAGAATGGGAGAAGATATTTGCAAATGACATATCAGATAATGGGCTAGTATCCAAAATCTATAAAGAAGTTATCAAACTCAACATCTAAAGAACAAATAATCCAATCAAGAAATGGGCAGAAGACATGAACAGACATTTTTCCAAAGAAGACATCCAAATGGCCAACAGACACATGAAAAAGTGCTCAACATCGCTCGGTATCAGGGTAATCCAAATCAAAACCTCAATGAGATACCACCTCACACCAGTCAGAATGGCTAAAATTAACCAGTCAGGAAATGACAGATGTTGGTGGGATGCGGAGAAAGGGGAACCCTCCTACACTGTTGGTGGGAATGCAAGCTGGTGCAACCACTCTGGAAAAAGGTATGGAAGTTCTTCAAAAAGTTGAAAATAGAGCTACCATGCGATCCAGCAATTGCACTACTGTGTATTTACTCTAAAGATACAAATGGAGGGATCCAAAGGGGTACGTGCACCCCGATGTTTATAGCAGCAATGTCCACAACAGCCAAACTGTGGAAAGAGCCAAGATGTCCATCGGCAGGTGAATGGATAAAGAAGAAGTGGTATATATATATACAATGGAAATTTATGCACCCATCAAAAGGAATGAAATCTTGCCATTTGCAACGATGTGGATAGAACTGAAGGGTATTATGCTGAGCGAAATAAGTTAATCAGAGAAAGACATGTATCATATGACCTCACTGTTATGAGGAATTCTTAAGCTCAGGAAACAAACTCTGAGTTGCTGGAGTGGTGGGAGTTGGGAGGGATGGGGTGTCTGGGTGATAGACATTGGGGAGGGTATGTGCTATGGTGAGAGCTGTGAATTGTATAAGACTGTTGAATCACAGACCTGTACCTCTGAAACAAATAATACACTATATGTTAAAAAAAAAAGAAGATAGTAGGAAGGGAAAAACGAAGGGTGGTTAATCGCAGTGGGAGATGACCCATGAGAGACTATGGACTCTGAGAAACAAACTGAGGGTTCTAGAGGGGAGTGCGGTGGGGGGATGGGTTAGCCTGGTGATGGGTATTAAGGAGGGCACGTAATGAATGGAGCACTAAGTGTCATACACAAACAATGAATCATGGAACACTACATCAAAAACTGATGATGTAATGTATGGTGATTAACATAAGAAAATAAAAAAATGTTAAATTAAAAAAACAATAGAGATGTGAAGGGAAGAGTTTATATATTCAAATTCTCAAAATATAAAGGAAAGAATATCATGCCAAAGTAGGGCACTCAACTTCCCTTCCTCCCACTCACTTGAAATAGCATCTGGCTAGAGGGTCATGGTTATTTAAAATTAATTTGCTTTCAGTACTAGTAGATAACTTTTGCCAGTAAAGCCACCAGTACATTCATTTTGACACATTTAAATATATCACTAGCTTCAGACTCAAGTAATACTTTGTCCCAATAGAAAGGACAGTCTATCACATTCCTGTTATGTATTAAATACATTTATATAAACATCTCCTCCTCTAGTCATGTAATTAAACTGATGGTTTCATTTTTTCAGTGCTTGCTGTTTTAAGTCTACAATATTCATTTTGTGAAACAGAACTATCCAAGAGATTAAAAGGCTAATTTAAATCTTTTTCTTGTCTCATTTTCTTTAGAATTCTGGTATATTTCCTTGCAGAAAGTGTCTTAGAAATAAAAAGGATATTTTATCATTAACATGTCGGCAGAATCACACCTAAATTTTGCATTAAACGAGTATGTATTCTGGAACATGATATAGTATCACTGAAAAGTCAAATGATACCTGACAAATTATTTGTTCCACTTTGAAGATATATTTTAAAATCACATGTAATATCGACTCTTCCCTAGGTATTAAAGTATTTTCTGTTGGAAAATAAGTTTTGTGATTTTATACATTTTTTAAGGCTGTCAGTTGACTAAAAATGATCACCAAATGCTGGTGTTACAATGTAAACATTCTTGTTCGTTATGCATTTAAAATAACTGAAAGGAAAGATAACCAAGTTTCAGTTCTAGTTCTTTGTAGATGTGGAGATTACAGGTGGTTTAAAAAGCATATTTTTGCTTTTGTGTTTCATGCCAGGTTCTATAATGGACATATGTCAGAGCTGAGAATCTAAGAACACAGGCCTGGGACCCCTGGCACACCCAATCCACCTGGGATTTTGGCCCAGCTCTGAAACTTAGGAGCTATGTGGCTTGAGGCAAGTCACATGACATTCCAGAGTCTCAGTTTCTTCATCTGGAAACAGGGATAAGATTGCTGCATGGATCAGATGAGATAATGCATGTGAAGTACTTAGTACAGTGCCAGACAATGGTGAAGTATTATAGTCATAAAAAAGGGGTAAGTGATTTGCCCAAGAAAGATAAGAAGTGACTACAGAAAGAAGATACAAAAGGGAGAGAAAGGAAGAGAGCTACTATCAAGATAATGAAAGGGTTTCTGACCGTTTCTATGAAAAGAAAGGGAGAAAGAAATAAGATGAATGGGGCTTGGGGGAAGAAAAACGTAAAAAGAGAGCTTTCTGTAAGTTTTATTTTTATGAAGTGTTGTAATTCCCCTTTAATTTTCCCCCTCTACTGCCCGCAAGAAAAGTCAAGTTGTTTTAATACAACCTGTATCTTTATGGCAACCTTGGTGAAAGCTTCTAAAGATCAGCACTTGGCAGATTTCTCACCAACTCATGCCTCTCTGTCCTTGCCCCACTCCACACATCTCACAGTACCCAGTCATCTGCAGACCCTCTCAAGTCTTGATTCGGAGTATGTTTTAGGTCACTGGGTCTGAAACTTAACTTAAAAGCTATTGGCTTTTAAGGGGTATTACCGAGTTAGCTTGTCCTTTATTGTCTCCACTCAGTATTACCCTCTTTGGTCAAATAGGTAAATTAATTACAGACCAAAGGTCCGCATCATGGAGGAACCTGATCCATGTTTAATGTGTTGAAGGAAATGCAATAATACACTATCAAATGGAGAACACTAGTTGGGGAACTATACTGCCTGCACTTAAAGAGAACAATTGATCACTTAAAATCAGAATCTGTTTAAAAGGAATGACTCCATAGATTTTATGTAAAATACAATGAAACCAGAAAATCTTTGAAGGTTAAGGTAGCAAAAAGGTCTTATTTTTCTTTTATTCCTAGAGTCATTAGAGGTAAGTTGAGAACAACAACAACAACAACAACCCCTCAAAACTTTACTTAAAAAAAGACAGGAGCTTTATGCCAGCAAAAAGAAAAAAAAAATACAATACACACACACACACACACACACACACACACACACACACACACATATACCCACAGGAGCTGACTTGAATGACTTTAAATCATTATGACCTTTTTCACTTTACTTAGTTATGTCTGTCTGCTCTCCTCCTGTATCCTCTCATGAAGCTCATGGGAGTGCTCCCTGGGAATTTTAAAACTCCAACTAAGTTTCCTCCTTTTTGAAAATTCTCACCTTAAAAATTCACTTAGTACACTGATCTCATTAGGTGCTATTACTCCATTAAAACTGAGAACAAAAGAATCAAAATCTAATTATTTTAACAGTTTTCCAGAAAAGGAAAGGATTAATGTTTAGGAAGCATCAAATATGTGCCAATGTGTAATATGTACCGGGACTTTTTCTCCAACAAATATCCACAGGGTTGCAGGAGGTATGTTAAGTTCATGCAGTGTATCATGGGTCACTTGTCAGGTCTGGCCAGTCCCTGTTCTGAGGAATTTGGAATTGAAACCATGAAGTTCAGAGATTCTGTCTGAACAGAAATAGTAGCCTGAGAGTTTAACCCTGGTGGCCATTTTCTTCCATGCTGACTGAAATGGCAAAAGTTTATCGGTAAGAAGATAGGGAATAAAACATATATGGAAAGAAGCAAGGGCTTTAGACAGTTTGAGGGATCCTCCTGGGCTCCCCACAATGCTTCTGTCCATTGGTGTCCTTCCCAGGGCTTAGTTGTCCAATTCATCCTGGAATTTGAGAAGATACTGCAAGTGTCCTTCTAATTCATTCCCCTTTTTGATTAAGATCTCCATTACTTGCCAACAAAAATTTCTAACAAATATAGACAGACTTTGTGACCAGCGCTTAACATGCATTATCTCCTCTAGTTATTTCCTATTTTCTTTTTAATACTTAACTCAAGTTCATCTTGTCTTCTGGGAAGTCATCCCTGGCTCAACTGGCTTTCCAGTGTCCCACTGCAAGGTAGCCAGTGGGTAATATTAATAGGGTTAGCAGATTTAGCAAATAAAAAGTATAAGATACCAGGTTGAATTTGGCTTTCAAATAAACACTAATGATAGGGATGCCTGGGTGGCTCAGTCGGTTAAGCGGCTGCCTTCGGCTTGGGTCATGATCCCAGGGTCCTGGGATCGAGTCCCACATTGGGCTCCGTGCTTGGCAGGGAGCCTGCTTCTCCCTCTGCCTGCCACTCCCCCTGCTTGT
Source organism: Callorhinus ursinus (assembly GCF_003265705.2). Lineage (NCBI taxonomy): Eukaryota > Metazoa > Chordata > Mammalia > Carnivora > Otariidae > Callorhinus > Callorhinus ursinus. Next base: position 5,828 of record NW_027398526.1, on the reverse strand, counting down.
GTTCTCTCTCTTTCTCTCTGATAAAAAGATAAACTCTTTAAATAAACACTAATAATAATTATTCAGAAAAACACTTTTCTTAGTATAAGTACGTTCTATAACATGTCTGAAACATACTAAATGTTTGTTTGTGTTTGTTTTATGTTCAAATTTAACTGGGTGTCCTGTATTTAAAAATACAGTATTTATAAAATCACTGAACTATGCTTGTATATACACTTATATATTTTGCAACAGACTGAAACACAAAGAGGTTTATAATGACAGTAAGTAATGTCTAGATAGTCTCAAAGCTCATTCACTCTACTATCCACATTTCTCTGATTAAAAATAATTTTGGGACTTATTTAAGGGCCAATCCCAACTACTGAGTAACAATCAATGGGGACAAGAATCATGCAGTAAACAGTATGCAAATAGTAAAGCCAAGCCAAATAACAAAATCTAGATCAATGATTCTTAAACTTTAGCATGCATTACTTAGAGAGCTTGCGAAATCAGAGATTGCTGCGCTCCACTCCGAGTCTGTGATTCATTAGGTCTGGAGCAGGAGAGAGGATTTATGTTTCTAACAAATTTCTGGGTGATGTTGGCCATGCTGGTCTGGGACCATACTCTGAAAACCACTGTGCTACATATTGAAGGGTTACTCACTTGGCTCATATCTGGTTCATTCTAAAATGAACAGGAATGCTCAGTCTTATGTGGACCAAATAGACTGTGATAAAAGTCCTGAGCTGACTCTAGAGCCAATCCCCTCAATGTTGCAGCTTTTCATTATAATGAGGTCTCTAAAGGCATTTTGGAATGGGAGACCTCAGCTACCACACTGTGTGAGGCTGCGCAATATGCAGGCCATTTTCCAGCACTCGTTTTGTCACTCTTTTCCTGACTTTTCGTTCAGCAAAGACCAAATGATGGCCACTTCAGTCTACATTTTAAAAAGAGGGCTTCTGCTCTTGTCTCTAATTCTGGGTGAAAATAACTCGGGTTTATGATCCATAGAAGCCATCCCCTACAGTGAATGTACTGTTTCTATTTGCCACTTCATTTCCCTTATATAAAATGTTTGCAGGATTCTCTGCAGCTGTCATCTGGGAAAGATCACAGCTTTCCACAACGGGGGAAGAAATTGGCTATTTCAGCATCAGTAATTGGTCTTTCGGCACTTTCCCAGAGAAGCAGGGAGGCCAGCAACAAATCTTGAGCCAGGTAACAGTGGGTAAACATGGAAAAGAGGCATGAAATGGGAATTTCAAAAAAATCATAGGGTTGGAGATTACTTAGCCCAGATGAATACTCTGTCTGCAGACAGAACTGCATGTCAATTTTCATGAAATGAGGTCCTGGTACCTCCCATCTGGATCAGTGCAGTAGCTTCCTAGCTGGTTTTCCTGACTGCCAGGTTAAGTCGCCCCACACCACTTCATCCTGACGCACAAGCCCAGCTTCAGCTTCCTAAAGCAACTCTATCATCATTTCCTCTCCCTCAACATTCATCAAGAGTTACTTAACCTATATAAAATAAAAACTGTTTGTCTTGCATTACTAATGTCTGGCACGAGGTTGTCACTTACAAATGAATAAACATCACTGAGGGGACTCTAAATCTGACCCCTTTCAAACCCCTGTTCTAGCTAATTCATATTATCATTGTCCTGAGAATATGAGCTCATTCCCGCCTCTGCATTTTATTTCATGGTGTCTTGCAAAGCCCTAATCGAGACCAGCCTCATTCCAGGACAAGCTCATAATCCATAGCTTCATAAAATATTTCCCAATCACTCAAATCCTCACTGCTCATATTGCATAAACTGTAAATACATGGTAGATTCTCATCAAAAAGCTATAGATTGACTTGGTACCCCCACAGAACCTAAAAGTGAGTGAGTATACACATTAAGAAATATATTTTAAAATGCTGGATTTGATTTTCTGTTTTCCTCTACTCAAACCTGTTCCAATCCCAGAAGTTGATATGAATCAACATAATATGAACTTCATAATTATACGTCTTCTCATTCTAGTTAAATGTGGCTTAATGATATTGATGACAATTTCAGTGAAAAGTTGAGAACTACAAGGAACATGGTATTCTGGGAAGAATACTGAGATATAAACCAGATGTGAATTCTAATCCTGGTTCTACCCCTTTCCAGTTAAATAAGTCATTTTTTTCCCCCTGCTTTTGTTCTTAAATTGGGTTCAGTGATGTTAAAATTCTCTTCTGGCTCTGGTGTTCCATAAATCTAAGTTCAAGGTCAGCTTATCCTGGCATCTATCTCTATTTGGAAGTCTGGAGTGCATCTCAAATGGAGAGGAATGCCAAATTATCCTCATCTCTTCCCAGTGAACAACTCTGTATGTTATTTTTTATTCTCTATCAAGGTAAATTATTCCTTCACCCAAAGTGGGAAGTTCTGCTTTCTCAACCACACATCCAATCTGTCACTTTTTGTTTGTTTGTTTAAGGTTTTCTCTTTATTTTCACTTATCCTATCTAAGATCTGGCTCTTATTGTTAATCACCTAGATTCGGGGGCGGGGGGGTATGGGAAATCAACTTCTTGCCAGTCTTCTTGCCAGCTTTGCTCTCTATAATCCATCTTCCAGTTTATTGCCAGAATGGTATTATTGAAAATAAACCTGATTGCTTTATTCTTCTATTTAAGTCTAATTGCTCTCCACTGCCTACAGATTTTCAAAGATTTTGAAAATCTAAGAAGCTCTTTCTTCAAATGAAATCTTACTCAGAAGCCATATAATGTATAACTGTATATAAAAAAAGCAGAGTTTCTGTAATTTCTGCATTGGGGAAGGAAAGGTATCACAGTGCACCTTGATGGAAGGCCCTCATTTGTGACCTCTCAGAAGGCTCCAAGGGATCCAGAAACAGGGCACTGCATATGACTGAGCTAGTGAGTACTGAAAGAAATCCAAGGCAAGCCCTTTCTCCAAGCCAAATGCCCTGGTGCTGATCTGGGTCTGCTGAAGTGGCTATCTTTTTCTAATTTATATAAAGGCTTCCTATGGACCAGGGTCTACTCATGGGGCTCTGTGGAACATAAATTGAATCCTTTTTGGATAAAGCCCAAAGACCTTCACATAATAAACAGTTCTTTCTACAATCTGGTTGTGATTCACCCTCTCAGCCCTGTCTCTTGCTATGTCATTAACAGTTTCTTCAAACATCATGCAAGTTCATAGTCTAGGACTGTCCCTCTTCCTGAATAGCCACCTCCAGCCTCTACATTCATCTGAGAACCTTACCCATCCTTTAGTGTAAGGTTAGGTAAGGTTATCCTGAAGTAGATTTATGATTTAACAAGGAAGTAGCTTTATGATTTAACAGGGAAGTTAGAAAAACAAAATGTTAAATTTCAGTATTTTAAGTGCTATGGCAAGAGCAATATAGGATATATGGCAACAAAAAGAATTTGGCCCGATGAACAGAGAGAGAAGTGTTCCTGGGATAGCTTAGTGGCTGGTGAGGTGAGAAGCACAGATCAAGTCTTGCAGGCCTTGTCAGGCCTGCTAAGGAACTGGACTTGAACCTACCTACAGGCAATGGAAAGCCATTGTAGTATTTAGCTAGAATAGTGTTTTAATTTTTCTTAAGATTTTATTTATTTATTTGACAGAGAGTGAAAACAAGAGAGATCACAGAGGGAGAGGGAGAAGTAGATTTGCCTCTGAGTGGAGAGCCTGGGTTTCATGACCTGAGTCGAAGGCAGTCACTTAACTGACTGAGCCAACCAGGCACCCCTAGAATAGTGTTTTAGAATAATCTCTCTAGGTACAGTGTGGAGATAGGGAGACTTGATTAGATTCTGGAGGTGGAGTTAGGGTAGAAGAGAGCAAGGATTGTTGTTAGAGGCTATTGTATAATCTGATAAAAGATATGGTGGCCTGGGTTAAACCAGTGGCAGAGGCAATTAGATAGAGAAAAGGGAAGCAGGAGAGGGCTAATTCGAACCTACTAGATATGCTAGTGGATTGAATGTGGGAGGTAAGGAAAAGGAGGAAATGTTTTGTTTAAACTTTTATCTCTGCCTATAAATCATGAGTCACTTGAGAAGAGAAATTCTACCTTTTTAAAAACTTTTTTATTGTTATGTTAATCACCATACTGGGATTTCTTTTTCTTTCTTTGCATATTCATTACTCTTTTTTTTTTAGGGTTATTTTATTTTATTTTTTCTTCATTTATATATATATTTTTATTATGTTATGTTAATCACCATACATTACATCATTAGTTTTTGATGGAGTGTTCCATGATTCATTGTTTGGGCATAACACCCAGTGCTCCATGCAGAACATGCCCTCTTTAATACCCATCACCAGGCTAACCCATCCTCCCACCCCCCTCCCCTCTAGAACCCTCAGTTTGTTTTTCAGAGTCCATAGTCTCTCATGGTTTGTCTCCCCCTCCGATTTCCCCCCCTTTATTCTTTCCCTCCTGCTATCTTCTTTTTTTTTTCCTTAAGATATATTGCAATATTTGTTTCAGAGGTACAAATCTGTGATTCAACAGTCTTGCACAATTCACAGCACTCACCATAGCACATACCCTCCCCAGTGTCGACCACCCAGCCACCCCATCCTGCCCACCAACCCCCACTCCAACAACCCTCAGTTTGTTTCCTGAGATTAAGAATTCCTCATATCAGTGAGGTCATATGATACATGTCTTTCTCTGATTGACTTATTTCGCTCAGCATAATACCCTCCAGTTCCATCCAAGTCGTTGCATGGCAAGATCTCATTTCTTTTGATGGCTGCATAATATTCCATTTTATATATATATAAATATATGTACACCACTTCTTCTTTAGCCATTCATCTGTCAATGGACATCTTGGCTCTTTCCACAGTTTGGCTATTGTGGACATTGCTGCTCTAAACATCGGGGTGCATGTACCCCTTTGGATCCCTATATTTGTATCTTTGGGGTAAATACCCAGTGGGGCAATGGCTGGATTGCAGGGTAGCTCTATTTTCAACTGTTTAAGGAACCTCCATACTGTTTTCCAGAGTGGTTGCACAAGCTTGCATTCCCACCAACAGTGTAGGAGGGTTCCCCTTTCTCCACATCCCTGCCAACATCTGTCGTTTCCTGACTGGTTAATTTTAACCATTCTGACTGGTGTGAGTTGATATCTCATTGAGGTTTTGATTTGGATTTTCCTGATGCCGAGCGATGTTGAGCACTTTTTCACGTGTCTGTTGGCCATTGGATGTCTTCTTTGGAAAAATGTCTATTCATTTCTTCTGCCCATTTCTTGATTGGATCATTTGTTCTTTGGGTGTTGAGTTTGATAAGTTCTTTATAGATTTTGGTTACTAGCGCATTATCTGGTATGCCATTTGCAAATATCTTCTCCCATTCTGTTGGTTGTCTTTTGGTTTTGTGGACGGTTTCTTTTGCTGTGCAAAACCTTTTTATCTTGATGAAGTCCCAATAGTTCATTTTTGCCCTTGCTTCCCTTGCCTTTGGCGATGTTTCTAGGAAGAAGTTGCTGCGGCTGAGGTCGAAGAGGTTGCTGCCTGTGTTCTGTTTTAGGATTTGGATGGACTCCTGTCTCACATTTAGGTCTTTCAACCATTTTTAGTCTATTTTTGTGTGTGGTGTAAGGAAATGGTCCAATTTCATACTTCTGCGTGTGGCTGTCCAATTTTCCCAACACTGTTTGTTGAAGAGACTGTCTTTTTTCCATTGGAGATTCCTTTCTGCTTTCGCAAAGATTAGTTGACCAAAGAGTTGAGGGTCCATTTCTGGGATCTCTATTCTGGTCCATTGATCTAGGTGTCGGTTTTTGTGCCAGT
>NW_027398525.1:8206-11026 GCF_003265705.2 Callorhinus ursinus | reverse complement strand
CCATCTGGCCCTGGGGTTTTGTTTGTTGGGAGGTTTTGGATGACTGCTTCGATTTCCTTAGCGGTTATAGGTCTGTTCAGGTTTTCTCTTTCTTCCTGGTTCAATTTTGGTAGTTGATACATCTCTAGGAATGCACCCATTTCTTCCAGGTTATCTAATTTGCTGGCATAGAGTTGCTCATAATCTGTTCTTATAATTGTTTGTATTTCTTTGGTGTTGGTTGTGATCTCTCCTCTTTCATTCATGATTTTGTTGATTTGGGTCATTTCTCTTTTCTTTTTGATCAGTCTGGCCAGGGGTTTATCAATCTTGTTAATTCTTTCAAAGAACCAGCTCCTAGTTTCGTTGATCTGTTCTACTGTTCTTTTGGTTTCTAGTTCATTGATTTCTGCTCTGATCTTTATGATTTCTCTTCTCCTGCTGGGTTTAGGCTTTATTTGCTGTTCTTTCTCCAGCTCCTTTAGGTGTAGGGTTAGGTTGTGTATTTGAGACCTTTCTTGTTTCTTGAGAAAGGCTTGTATTGCTATATACTTTCCTCTCAGGACTGCCTTTGCTGTATCCCAAAGATTTTGAACAGTTGTGTTTTCATTTTCATTGGTTTCCATGAATTTTTTTAATTCTTCTTTAATTTCTTGGTTGACCCATTCATTCTTTAGTAGGATGCTCTTTAGCCTCCATGTATTTGAGTTCTTTCCGACTTTCCTCTTGTGGTTGAGTTCTAGTTTCAAAGCATTGTGGTCTGAAAATATGCAGGGAATGATCCCAATCTTTTGGTACCGATTGAGACCTGATTTGTGACCTAGGATGTGATCAATTCTGGAGAATGTTCCATGGGCACTAGAGAAGAATGTGTATTCCGTTGCTTTGGGATGGAATGTTCTGAATATGTCCTTGAAGTCCATTTGGTCCAGTGTGTCATTTAAAGTCTTTATTTCCTTGTTGATCTTTTGCTTAGATGATCTGTCCATTTCAGTGAGGGGAGTGTTAAAGTCCCCCACTATTATTGTATTGTTGTCGATGTGTTTCTTTGCTTTTGTTATTCATTGCTTTATATAATTGGCTGCTCCCATGTTAGGGGCATAGATATTTACAATTGTTAGATCTTCTTGTTGGATAGACCCTTTAAGTAGGATATAGTGTCCTTCCTCATCTCTTATTACAGTCTTTGTTTTAAAATCTAATTTGTCTGATATAAGGATTGCCACCCCAGCTTTCTTTTGGTGTCCATTAGCATGGTAAATGGTTTTCCACCCCCTCACTTTCAATCTGGGGGTGTTTTGGGTCTAAAATGAGTCTCTTGCAGACAGCATATCGATGGGCCTGGTTTTTTAGTCCAATCTGATAGCCTGTGTCTTTTGATTGGGGCCTTTAGGCCCTTTACATTCAGGGTAACTATTGAAAGGTATGAATTTAGTGCCATTGTATTGCCTGTGACTGTTACTTTATATTGTCTGTGTTCCTTTCTGATCTATGCCGCTTTTAGGCTCTTTGCTTAGAGGACCCCTTTCAATATTTCTTGTAGGGCTTGTTTCATGTTTGCAAATTCCTTTAGTTTTTGTTTGTCCTGGAAGCTTTTTATCTCTCCTTCTATTTTCAGTGACAGCCTAGCTGGATATAGTATTCTTGGCTGCATATTTTTCTCCTTTAGTGCTCTGAAGATATCTTGCCAGTCCTTTTTGGCCTGCCAGGTTTCTGTGGATAGGTCTGTTGCCAATCTAATATTTCTACCATTGTAGGTTACAGATCTCTTCTCCCGAGCTGCTTTCAGGATTTTCTGTTTGTCTCTGAGACTCGTAACTTTTACTATTAGATGACAGGGTGTTGACCTATTTTTATTGATTTTGAGAAGGGTTCTTTGTGCCTCCTGGATTTTGATGCCTGTTCCCTTCCCCACGTTAGGGAAGTTCTCTGTTATAATTTGCTCCAATACACCTTCTGCCCCTCTCACTCTTTCTTCTTCTTTTGGGATCCCAATTATTCTAATGTTGTTTCATCTTATCGTATCGTTTATCTCTCGAATTCTGCCCTCGTGATCCTGTAGCTGTTTCTCTCTCTTTTTCTCAGCCTCTTTATTTTCCATCATTTGCTCTTCTATATCGCTGATTCTCTCTTCTGCCTCATTTATTCTAGCAGTTAGTGCCCCCATTTTTGATTGCACCTCATTAATAGCCTTTTTGATTTTGATTTGGTTAAATTTAGTTCTTTTACTTCTCCAGAAAAGGTTTCTCTAATAACTTCCACGCTTTTCTCAACCCCAGCTAGTACCTTTAAAGTCATGATTCTGAACTCTAGGTCCGACATCACAGTAATGTCCGTATTGAGTAGGTCCCTGGCTGACGGTACTACCTCTTGTTCTTTTTGCTGAAGTGACTTTTTTCATCTTGTCATTTTGTCCAGAGAATAGATGAATGATAGAACAAAATGCTGACAGTTTAACAACGTCCCCAGCAAATATACTCTATACAAATCAGAAATGACCTGAAACCATGGGAAAAGAAAGGGAAAGAAAGAAAAAAGAAAGAGAAAAAAACAAAAAACAAAAAGAAAAATATAAAAACAAAAAGAACAATACAAAAAAAAACAATATAATCAAATATGATCAGGCTAGTGCATAGAGCAGTACCACACACTAGATTTTGGGCATATTTTGGTCTGTTAGAGAAAAGTGCCTCCTGAAATTTTAAAGGAAGAAAGACTTATATATGTACAAAATAAGGGTTGATACAATGAAGGGATGGAAAATGACTGTAAAGATGAAAATTATAAAAGATTTTATAAAAGGAATTGATAAGATAAGAAGTTGTTTGTAAAAAGAAAGAA
>NW_027398525.1:968-8106 GCF_003265705.2 Callorhinus ursinus | reverse complement strand
GAAAAGTAAAAGGGGAGAGAATGTGATCAGGAAGGAGACTAGAACAAAGCCATACACTAGTGATTTAGGGTATATTTTGATCTATTAGAAGAAATTGTATTTCAAAATTTTAAAGAGAGTTCAACTTATATATATATGCCAAAAATAATGGTAACTACTATGAAGGGGTAAAATATGACTCTAAAAAGGAAAAATAAAAAAATGTTTTTTTAAAAAAAGGGATTGATAAGATGTTGGTTGAAAAAGGGAAAAAGAAAAATTAAAAAAAAAGTTAAAAAAATTAACTTTGAAAAACTAATGAATCATGGTAAAAAAAAGCCATGAATTCTATGTGCAGTATTCCCTTAGCACTGGAGTTCTCCCGTTCTCCTTGATTGGTAAACTTGGTCTTGGCTTGCTGGCTGTTCGTGCTGATATTCTGGGGGAGGGGCCTGTTGCCGCGGTTCCCAAATGTCTTTGCCAGAGGCGGAATTGCCCCGCCCTTGTTGGTCCATGCTAAGCAAGCTGCTCGGGTTTGTTCTCAGGAAATTTCGTTCCCTGCAAGCTCTCGGTACAGCTTTGGAGGACCAGGGTGAAAATGGTGGCCTCCCAGTCTCCACCCGGAGGAGCTGAGAACTCGGGGCCCTGCTCCTCAGTGTACCCCCAGAGACAAGCAGTCACTCCCGTCTCCCTGGTCTCTGGTCTCACTGCGTGCTCACCCGGACTGTGACCCAGAGTTTCTATCTCTGGCACCCGACCTCGTGTGGAGTCTCCAAACCCAGCAGATCCCTGCGGAGCTCTCCCGCGCTCTCCCGCGCTGCCCCTTCCGGGGGAGGAATGGGAGTCTCCCCGGCGCTGCCACTTGTTGGGTTCCTGCTGGAAGAGCAGTGGCCTGACTGGGCCGCGGATCACAGTTTATGGCAACCCCAAGCTGAGAGCCCGTGCCTCGGCTCCGTCTCTGCAGCCGGCTTCCCTGCTCCGATACCTGTGAGCTCTGCTGCACTCAGGCACCCCCGGTCTTTCTGTGACCCCGAGGGTCCTGAGACCACACTGTCCTGCGAGGGTTCCACTCCCCGCTTTGCCACTGGAGTGACGTCCCACAGTGGAGCCGACTTCTTAAAAGTTCCAATTTTGTGCTCTGCCGCTCTATCACTTGCCAGAAGCGGCCGATGGAGGCCCCCTCCCCTGCCATCTATCCTCCCGAATATCGCCTCGGATTCACTTCTCCGCACGTCCTACCTTCCAGTAAGTGGTCGCTTCTCTGTTCAGAGAGGTGTTGCTACTCTCTTCTTCCATCTCCTGTTGAGTTCGTAGGTGTTCAGAATGGTTTGATCCCTATTCAGCTGAATTCCTGAAACCAGACGAAATCCAGGTCTCCTACTCCTCCGCCATCTTGCTCCGACCCCCGAGGCTAAAAGATCTTGATAAAAGAATTAAGCATATGATAAAAATAAATGTGTTTTAAAAAATATATTTATATTCATCATATAATTCTCAACACGTGTATAATTAATAAATTACACTAGTTTGGTGATATAATTCTTAATAAGAAAACAAGAAATCATCTATCCAGTATTTCCTTTAGCTTATAAATTCTTGAAAAATGATAATTTTGTCTTTTTAGCTGGAGCATCAAGTTCAGTGCAAAAAAAAATACACACATACACACACACACACAGACACACACACACACATATATATGTATATCAAACTGCTATTATGTATGGGGTGCCTGGGCGGTTCAGTCGGTTAAGCATCTGCCTTTGGTCAGTGCATGAACTCAGGGTCCTGGGTCAAGCCCACTGTCTAGCTCCCTGCTCAGCTGGGAGTCTTCTTCTCCCTCTCCCTCTGCCTCCCCGCCTCCCGCTTGTGTCCTCTCTCAAATAAATAAATAAATAAAATATAAAAAAAACCTTGCTATTTTGTGGGAAAAGTTACATTCCAATGGGAAAAAATCAAGAATAAAAACTGAACTATCAAGTGACTCAGATTGAGAATTTGATTATTTTTTTAGTAGAAATCACATGGTAACTCACCTCTGATCATTTTATATAAAATGGCATATCCAATTAACTTCTTTTTTTTTTTAAAGATTTTATTTATTTATTTGTCAGACAGAGACTTAGCGAGAGAGGGAACACAAGCAGGGGGAGTGGGAGAGGGAGAAGCAGGCCTCCCGCCAAGCAGGGAGCCCGATGTGGGGCTCAATCCCAGGACCCTGGGATCACGACCTGAGCTGAAGGCAGACGCTTAACGACTGAGCCACCCAGGCGCCCCCCAATTAACTTCTTTCTTAATGTTTGTAGATTTATTATACCTGTTCTTCTCTAATATTATTGTAACTCCTGAATGTTGTCTTTTGATTATAAATTAACATTATACTTTTTATATTTTTAGTTCAAAAGCAATGTTATATTTACTTCAATAACTGATGACTAAACCAGAATATAATTCAGTTGATATATAGTAGTCCCCCTATTTGTGGTTTTGCTTTCTGCAGTTTCAGTTACTTGTGGTCGATCTTGGTCCAGAAGCAGATGATCTTCCTTCTATTTCATCAGAAGGTCGGTAGTAGCCTAACAGTCTATCACCATGTCTGCATCATTCAGCCATTCAGCTCACTTCATCTCATCACATTGGCATTTTGTCATCTCACCTCATCACAAGAAGGATGGGTACAGTACAATAAGATAATTTTTTATAAAGATTTTATTTATTTATTTGAGAGAGCGAGAATGAAAGAGAGAGGGAGAGCACATGAGAGGGGGGAGGGTCAGAGGGGAAAGCAGACTCCCCGCTGAGCAGCAGGGATCCCAATGCGGGACTCGATCCCGGGACTCCAGGATCATGACCTGAGCCGAAGGCAGTCGCTTAACCAACTGAGCCACCCAGGTGCCTTACAATAAGATATTTTGAGACATCATATTCATATAACTTTAATTATAGTATATTGTTATAATTGTTCTATTTCATTATTAGTTATTGTTATTAATCTCTTACTGTGCCAGATTTATAAATTAAATTTTATCGTAGGTGTGTGTGTATAAAAGAAAAACATAATATATACATAGGGTTTGGTACTGTCTGTAGTTTTAAGCATCCACTATGTTCTTAGACTCTATCCCCTGTAGATGATGGGGGGCTACTACTAAACCTCATACTCTGAAGTTGCTATATTGGTTTAAAGATCATCAGCTTGCCCAATCTTGTATAAAGAAAAATACCTGGAAATCTAGAAAATGGACTTTGGACATTTTCGCGAATAGTAGGTACTAACCATACCTTCTCCAATGAACTCCTCTTTTTCCATGTCATGCACAGAGATCCCTTACACCTCATCATCTTATTATGCCTGTTCATCCTTAGTTGACTGAAAATGATGAGTCCTGTGTGATTCCACAAATGTTTCTTAAACTATAAAATTACACCCTAACTGTTATCATTATGCAATAATAATGGTTTGCCTTCAGCTTCTAATTGGCTGAAATGCAGTTTCACAAATCCCTTTAAGATCATCATTCACTGAACAATTATAAATTAAGCAACCAATACAAGACTACCAGTAGAATTATTTCTTCAAATTGTGATGTTTCATTACACAAAATGCCATGCTTTATTACTAAGGATAGAGTCTTTGCATTACAAGGCCCATTATTGTTTATAATGAGCACAATACAAGTACAACTAAAGCTGTAACTTATAAAGCACAGCAACTCAGTACTGCATTTGAGCGTGAATACTTTGCTGTAAAGACATTCTTTTATTTCCTTTGTGTTCTTCTTATTTACTGTGCAAAGCAAATGCAAGTTTAAGGTGATGGAGGAGACTGAGATACCCCTGAGAGTAAGGAAAGAAGGTCAAATAAAGAATCAGACTCTTCCCTGTTTCCATCAAAAGTTTTATTACTTTTTTTTTAAAGATTTTATTTCTTTATTTGACAGAGAGAGAAAGAGAGAGTATGTACAAGCAGGGGGAGCAGCAGGGAGAGGGAGAAGCATGCTCCCTGCTGATCAGAGAGCCCAACGTGGGGCTCAGTCCATGACCTGAGTCGAAGGCAGACACTTAACCAACTGAGGCCCCCAGGCACCCCTATTTTATTACTTTTAATTCAACAAATAATAAAACAATAATTGTTATAAAAGTTAACATTTGTTCAGAAAAAATAATTTTGTTGTTATGAATTTAAAATGATATGTAGCAACACCTTCTTTATTATTATTAACATTGTTGTCTTTCATTGAAACAATGACTTAATTTCAAAATTTTTTGATAATATAAGGTCCCTTTGGAACACCAGTGGTCAAGTCATAGGAGAAGAGAGAGTATGGGGTTCTGGGACACAAAGCTGATTAATAAATTGTACATATCTATGAAAACTCAAAGTATTCAAACCAAAAAATTACAATACAATATGCAACATATAAAAAAAGAGGTTTTTTTTTTTAAGATGTGGGATGAAAGTACATTAACTCTTCTTTGAGAGTCAGTGAATAATTTAAAGAAGAGTTTATCATTGAACTGGAGCTTTAATGACTAAAAATAACTAGCTAGAACTTTTTGTTTCTGGTAACAGTTCTGTTTAAGTAACGGGATTACCTCCCTCGCAAAACAAAAAATAAAAAAAAACAGTAAGGGTATGGTGGTGATAGCAGTGATGGGGTGGGGGGCTCTTCTTAAATGCACCAATGAGCTGGAAGAAATAAAAGTAGCTCTCTTACCATAAACTAAGGGAAGGAGAGCAGCCAAAGAGGTATAGAAATAGTGATACAGATGGCTTGCAGCCTCATGGCATTTGTATATCTTGGTAAAGTTGAAACTTTGGTTTTCATTGTTTCATAGCACATAAGAACAGAATGCAAAATTCAGAGCATTCCCCAAAAATAAAGACTCATAGGAGACCCTTCTCATCTCAGGATGAAAGTGTTAAGGGTGAACCAAATATAAACCTTTCCACCTTCCATGAAACAGGAAACACCAAGCAAAAATTGACTTTATTGAAACTTAATGCAGAGTAGAAAAGGAGGGGAAAAAAAACAAAACAAAACACTATTGTGAACATGTTTCCTCATTAAAATAGAAGTTTTAAAAACATTAAGCGTTTCTATTCTTTCTTTCTTGGGCTGTTTATGCCCTCTATTTGATTAGACTATAGATAAGCAAAGGCCCAGATAGAGCCCAGCTAGCCTGACGTTGGCGGGTGTCATGAGATCAAAAACTATTGCCAAGTGTCTGAAAACTTAGCTATTCTCTGTCTTTGATAATTACTCAGACACTGAAGGACACCAGAACAAGTTTGAGGTAGTCATCAGATTGTTTGATGAGATGAATGAGGGGTATGTTTGGGGTTCTGTTATGATACTATTTCACAGATATTAATTTGTCTTGAGCACAGACTATAGATCTAGTCCTGCATTAGCTGCTCTTTGTCATTGCTGAATAATAATACAATGACTTGATTTATATTAAAATAAATACAAACTGATACTATTTTATTTTGCAGGTTCAATAAAATTTAGCAGGGAGAGTAGTGCAATTTATCTATGTCAACTCTCATTGCCTATAAGTCCAACAACTAATATTTGTTTATTACTCTTTTTTTCATTTATTTGTTCAGTAATTTAATTTATTTATATCCATAATTTGCTCCATAAAATATTTTACTTTGAAAAAAATTACACAGTTAGAAATTACTTACAATTAATATTAAAAGATTATGGGGGAAAACATTATAAGGCAAGGAAAAATATGATTTTGGATCAATATTGACCAACTATAAAATTGAGACAGAAATAATTAATCCACTATACAATTGCTGTTCTTGAGCGATCATTTAAATGCTAATCTTCCTGGCATTTAATGCTTAGAGAAAATTTGTATCTCAAGACGTATGAGGAAAAGAGGAAAAGAAATGTTGATTTAACTTTTGTGGTTCAGTGGCTTTGTTTAAACAAAATACTTTTGTATTCCAGAAGGTAAACTTCTCTGCCCGTTGCCCTCTGTTATACACTTTTTCTTGCATGAGCTCATTCCACCTACATCTGGTCATACCCTTCCTTCCAAATTTTGGACTTCTGTACATTTCCCATGGGATCTTTCACAACAATCTGCATTTCAAGATATCTGAAACATTCATTTTCCCGACTTTCTCTCAAAATATCCTTGTTTTTCTTTACTATAGGTTAGTGCTGAGTCCTTCCCACTAGCAACCTTAATAGATGAATTGCCTTCCCCATGCTATCACTTTAAACCAAGGACCAAGCACTGCCTATTTTGCCTTTATTTTGCCTGCTTATTTTATTTTATTGTATTTTATTTGTTTTCACAAATAGGATTTTTGGTCACCATTAAATGAATTTTAACCAGATTCTTGGATTGGTTGCTCATATCCAACAGCTCATTTAACTTTAGCATGGGTCTCATCCCCAGTAGTTTTTCCAGAACTAATACCTTCGACATGAAGCTCCATGAGGTTTCCCAATTCAAACTTGGGCTTCTTCAGCATTTTTACTTTTCTTTTTTTTTCCTTTAAATTTTTTATTGTTATGTTAATCAACATACATTACATCATTAGTTTTTGATGTAGTGTTCCATGATTCACTGTTTGTGTATAACACACAGTGCTCCATGCAGAATGTACCCTCTTTAATATCCATCACGAGGCTAAACCGTACCCCATCCCCCTCCCCTCTATAACCCTCAGTTTCTTTTTCAGAGTCCATCGTCTCTCATGGTTCATCTCCCCTACGATTTCCACCCCTTCATTTTCCCCCTCCTGCTATCTTTTTCTTCTTTTTTTTTTTCTTAACATATATTGCATTATTCGTTTCAGATGCACATATCTGTGATTGAACAGTCTTGCACAATTCACAGTGCTCACCATAGCCCATACCCTCCCCAATGTCTATCACCCAGCCACCCCTTCCCTCCCACCACACCCCCACTCCAGCATCCCTCAGTTTGTTTCCTGAGATTAAGAATTCCTCATATCAGTGAGGACATATGATACATGTCTTTCTCTGATTGAATTATTTCACTCAGCATAACACCCTCCAGTTCAATCCACGGCGTTGCAAATGGCAAGATCTCATTCCTTTTGACGGCTGCATAATTTCCATTGTGTGTGTATATATATATATATATATATATATATATATATATA
>NW_027398525.1:0-868 GCF_003265705.2 Callorhinus ursinus | reverse complement strand
TATATATATATATATATATATCACCTCTTCTTTATCCATTCATCTGTGGATGGACATCTTGACATTTTCCACAGTTTGACTATTGTGGACATTGCTGCTATAAACCTTGGGGTGCACGTACCCCTTTGGATCCCTACATTTGTATCTTTGGGGTAAATACCCAGTAGTGCAATTGCTGGATTGTAGGGTAACTCTATTTTCAACTTTTTGAGGAACCTCCATACCGTTTTCAAGAGTGGTTGCACCCGCTTGCATTCCCAACAGTGTAGGAGGGTTTCCCTTACTCCGCATCCCCACCAACATCTGTCGTTTCCTGACTTGTTAATTTGAGCCACTCTGACTGGTGTGAGGTGGTATCTCATTGAGGTTTTGATTTGGATTTCCCTGATGCTGAGCGATGTGGAGCACTTTTTCATGTGTTGTTGGCCATTTGGATGTCTTCTTTGGAAAAATGTCTGTTCATGTCTTCTGCCTATTTCTTGATTGGATGATTTGTTCTTTGGGAGTTGAGTGTGATAAGTTCTTTATAGATTTTGGATACAAGCCCTTTATCTGATATGTCATTTGCAAATATTTTCTCCCATTCTGTTGGTTGTCTTTTGGTTTTGTTTAGTGTTTCCTTTGCTGTGCAAAAGCCTTTTATCTTGATGAAATCCCAATAGTTCATTTTTGCCCTGGCTTCCCTTGCCTTTGGAAATATTTCTAGGAAGAAGTTCCTGTGGCTGAAGTTGAAGAGGTTGCTGCCTGTGTCCTCCTTTACGATTTTGATGGACTCCTGTCTCACGTTTAGGTCTTTGAACCATTTGGAGTCTATTTTTGTATGTGGTGTAAGGAAATGGTCCAGTTTCATTCTTCTGCATGTGGCTGT
>NW_027398524.1:0-11027 GCF_003265705.2 Callorhinus ursinus | reverse complement strand
GTTTCCATGAATTTTTTTAATTCTTCTTTAATTTCCTGGTTGACCCATTCATTCTTTAGTAGGATGCTCTTTAGCCTCCATGTATTTGAGTTCTTTCTAAGTTTTCTCTTGTGATTGAGTTCTAGTTTCAAAGCATTGTGGTCTGAAAATATGCAGGGAATGATTCCAATCTTTTGGTACCAGTTGAGACCTGATTTGTGACCTAGGATGTGATCTATTCTGGAGAATGTTCCATGGGCACTAGAGAAGAATGTGTATTCCGTTGCTTTGGGATGGAATGTTCTGAATATGTCTGTGAAGTCCATTTGGTCCAGTGTGTCATTTAAAGTCTTTATTTCTTTGTTGATCTTTTGCTTAGATGACCTGTCCATTTCAGTCAAGGAGGTGTTAAAGTTCCCCAGTATTATTGTATTGTTGTCGATGTGTTTCTTTGCTTTTGTTAGTAATTGCCTTATATAATTGGCTGCTCCCATATTAGGGGCATAGATATTTACAATTGTTAGATCTTCTTGGTGGATAGACCCTTTAAGTAGGATATAGTGTCCTTCCTCATCTTTTATTACAGTCTTTGTTTTAAAATCTAATTTGTCTGATATAAGGATTGCCACCCCAGCTTTCTCTTGGTGTCCATTAGCATGGTAAATGGTTTTCCACTCCCTCACTTTCAATCTGGGGATGTCTTTGGTTCTAAAATGAGTCTCTTGCAGACAGCATAGCATTGGGTCTTGTCTATCAATCCAATCTGATAGCCTGTGTTTTTTGATTGGGGCATTTAGCCCATTTACATTCAGGGTAACTATTGAAAGATATGAATTTAGTGCCATTGTATTGCCTGTAAGGTGACTGTTACTGTATAGTGTCTGTGTTCCTTTCTGGTCTATGCTGCTTTTAGACTCTCTCTTTGCTTAGAGGACCCCTTTCAATATTTCTTGGAAGGCTGGTTTCATGTTTGCAAATTCCTTTAGTTTTTGTTTCTCCTGGAAGCCTTTTATCTCTCCTTCAATTTTTAATGAGAACCTAGCTGGATATAGTATTCTTGGCTGCATATTTTTCTCGTTTAGTGCTCTGAAGATATCATGCCAGTCCTTTCTGGCTTGCCAGGTCTCTGTGGATAGGTCTGTTGCCAATCTAATATTTGCACCATTATAGGTTACATATCTCTTCCCCCGATCTGCTTTCAAGATATTCTCTTTGTCACTGAGACTCATAAGTTTTACTATTAGATGTTGGGATGTTGACTTATTTTTATTGATTTTGAGAGGGATTCTCTGTGCCTCCTGGATTTTGATGCCTGTTTCATTCCCCACATTAGGAAAGTTCTCTGCTATAATTTGCTCCAATATACCTTCTGCCCCTCTCTCTCTTTCTTCTTCTTCTGGGATCCCAATTATTCTAATGTTGTTTCGTCTTATGGTATCGCTTATCTCTCGACTACTGCCCTCGTGATCCAGTAGTTGTTTATCTCTCTTTTTCTCAGCTTCTTTATTTTCCATCATTTGGTCTTCTATATCACTGATTCTCTCTTCTGCCTATTTATCCTAGCAGTTAGTGCTCCCGTTTTTGTTTGCACCTCATTAATAGCATTTTTGATTTCGACTTGGTTAGATTTTAGTTCTTTTATTTCTCCAGAAAGGGTTTCTCTAATAACTTCCATGCTTTTGTCAAGCCCAGCTAGTATCTTTAAAATCATGGTTCTGAACTCTAGGTCCAACATTGCACTAATGTCCGTATTGAATAGGTCCCTGGCAGACAGTACTACCTCTTGTTCATTTTGTTGAGGTGATTTTTTTCGTCTTGTTATTTTGTCCAGAGGAGAATAGATGAATGAGAGAAAAAAATGCTAACAGGTTAACAACGTCCCCCAGAAAATATACTCTAAACAAATCATAAGAGACCTGAAACTGGGGGAAAAGAAAGGGAAAGAAAAAGAAAAAAACAAACAAAAGAGAACAAAACAAAACAAACAGAATATGATCAAATATGATCAGGCTGGTGCATAGATCAGTGCCACACACTAGATTTTGGGTGTATTTTGGTCTGTTAGAAGAAAGTGCCTCCTAAAATTTTAAAGAAAGAAAGACATATATGTACAAAACAAGGGTTGATACGATGAAGGGATGGAATATGACTGTAAAAACGAAAATTATGAAAACATTTTAAAAAAGGAATTGATCAGAAGGTGTTTGAAAAAATAAAGAAGAGGATTAAAAAAAAAAGGAAAGAAAGAAAGAAAAAAAAAGGGGAGAGAATGTGATCAGGCAGGAGACTGGAAAAAAGCCATACGCTAGAAATTTAGGGTATATTTTGATATGTTAGAAGAAACTGTATCTCAAATTTTAAAGAGAGAACAACTTATATACATATATGCCAAAAATAAAGGTAACTACTATGAAGGGATAGAATATGACTCTAAAAATCAAAAATAACAATTTTTTTTAAAAAAAGGATTGATAAGATGTTGGTTGGAAAATGGAAAAAGAAAAATTCAAAAAGAGAAAAAAACAGTTAAAAAAATTAACTTTTTAAGACTAATGAGTCATGGTAAAGAAGCCATGAATTCTATGTGCAGTATTCCCCTAGCGCTGGAGTTCTCCCGTTCTCCTTGATCAGTAAACTTGGTCTTGGCTTGCTGGCTGTTCGTGCTGATCTTCTGGGGGAGGGGCCTGTTGCTGTGGTTCCCAGTTGTCTTTGTTGGAGACGGAATTGCCCTGTCCTTGCCGGGTCAGGGCTAAGTAATCAGCTCGGGTTTGCTCTCGGGAGCTTTTGTTCCCTGCAGGCTTTCCATACAGCTTTGGAGGTCGAGAGTGAAAACGGCGGCTTCCCAATCTCTCCCTGGGAGGAGCCGAGAACTCGGGGCCCCGCTCCTCAGAGCACTCCCAGAGAAAAGCAGTCAGTCACTCCCGTCTCCCCGGTCTCCAGCCGCACTCTGTGCTCACCTGGCCTGTGATCGAGCGTTTCTATCTCTGGCACCCGACCCCGTGTGGAGTCTCCAAACCCAGGAGATCCCTGTGGTGCGCTCCCACGCTGTTCAACCCGGGGGAGGGAGGGGAATCTCTCTGGATCTGCCACTTGCTGGCTCCCTGCTGGAGGAGCAGTGGCCCGATTGTCACCAATTACAGTTTATGGCAACCCCGAGCTGAGAGCTTGCTCCTCAGCTCTGTCTCTGCAGCTGGCTTCCCCGCTCCGATATCTGGGAGGTCTGCCACACTCAGGCACCCCCAGTCTTTGTGTGACCCCGAGGGTCCTGAGACCACATGTCCCACAAGGGTTCCACCCCCTGCTTAGCCACTGGAGCAACGTCCCTCAGCGGCGCCGACTTCTCAAAGTTCCGATTTTGTGCTCCGCGGCTCTAGCACTTGCCAGAAGCGGCCGATGGAGGCCCCTCCCCCACCGTCTATCCTCCCGAATATCGCCTCGGATTCACTTCTCTGCACGTCCTACCTTCCAGAAAGTGGTTGCTTTTCTGTTCAGAGAGTTGTTGCTATTCTTTTCTTCGAGCTCCTGTTGAGTTCGAAGGTGTTCAGAATGTTTTGATCCCTATCCAGCTGAATTCCTGAGACCAGATGAAATCCAGGTCTCCTACTCCTCTGCCATCTTGCCGGAGAAACAATTTCTAATCTCATTGTCTTCACTATCACCACCACCACCATCTTCATGATCACCATCATCACCATTATTGTCATGATCACCATCATACTAACACCGTCATCATACCATCATCACCATCACCATCATTAATACCACCATCATCACCACCACCATCATCATACCATCATCACCATCATCACCATCATCATTATTATGGCAGCACCAGCAGCAGGAACAAATAAGGTTCTGTGCGTATTGCTTTCACAGAGTATCTCATTTAATTCTCACTAGGAGCCTTTGTTCCATGGGTTGTTATCATCTCCACTTTACAGATAACAATCTGAAAATTTAAGTATTTGCTCAATATCTTACAGAAGGGTTGGAGCTGGAATTTGAAAACTGTCAGTCTGAATTCAGTGCCCTTGTGCTGAAACGCTGATTATATAGCCTCAAAAGAAGTAGAAGTTGTTTATTACTTAAATGATAAAACCATCTAAATGTTTCTAATATCATGCAGAGCATTTAGTAGACACTCAATGCATGTTAGTTTTCTCCATATCCCCTGCCCCCGTCTGTCTGTCTCTCTCTCAAGAAGGAAAACAATTACTATTAAAATGAACAAAAACTTGCCACAGTCCCATATTTCAGAGATATGTGAAATTCAAAGGCAGGTGCTCAGGGATAGAAAAAGCTTTTCACGTATAATTTAGATATGCAAAATAAGTACAGAGTCTGATCTGTGATGGGGATTCAGAATTAAATTTGTCTGCATTGTAAAGTGATGGATTTTGGAATTTAGGAGCTCTGGATAGCAATCAAGGGGTGTGGGGTGAGGACCCTGGCCGAGTATCCCAGAAGAGTTGTGTGTGACATCTCTGAGGCAAAGAAGAGAGGGACATAAAGGAAACAATGACCAGTAAGGGGAGAGGTGAGCAGAGAGAAAACCCAGGTAAGAAAAATGACCAAGGAACATTTTAGGAGCATTAATGTCTATTCTTCAAGACTAAGTTGTGTCCAATTATGAAGTATTAGAAAGTGTCCTTGCTGCACCCTGCTACCGCTGGTGACACCCAAAACTTTAGTAAAATTAGTCATGGTCAAAGCCGTAGACAGTTCAAGTTTCCCCCAAACATAAAGGAAGATGGATGGCACACCATGAAGGATGAAAGGCATTGAAGAAAATGATGCCTCAGAGCTAAGAGTAAAAATTCAGGACCTGGTGACTGTAGAAAATCACACTATTCTGTGGACTGCTCTAGAGTAGACACAGATGCCTTCCTGTTCCCATTAACATAAAGTAAAGTGACCTTTTATATCAGAGTGAAATGGGAATCCAATCCTGTTGTTTCTCTGAAAGGAGACCCCCTAGGAGGCAGCTTGCAGGATTATCCTCATGCTGCCCTTCACATTGCCTAACCAGGGGCCACCACACAGGAAATGCACCATAAATACTTGGGGAATTGACAGGTCTTGGTCTTCAGTAGCCTTGAAGGAGGACGGTGAAAGATTTTTGTCAAGATAAGTCCCCTAGGAATCAAGAACCTAACTCCACGCTGTGTCTAAATTGGCTGTTTCCTTCATGCACTGGCAGCTTTTTCTTTTCTCTTTTCCCTTTTTCCTGCAGCCCATAAGGGGAGCAGCTTATGGAGGCTGAGGAGACGAGAACCATGAATAACAGTAAGACCCTTGATCCTTCTCAGCAAAAGGTGAGTGTGCTGGGGCATTGCCCAGCTCTTTGAGAGGCAAGGGGCTGTTATGACCCTGTTCTGTAGAGACAGCAATCACACACTGCCATAATTCCATTAGTTAATGAATAGTTTAAGAATTTGTCCATCGTAAAAATACACTTAAAATTAGTCAATCAATTATCTCTACTGTTAATGTTTCATCCTGTTTTTAAGCCTAGGTTTTTAACTGAGACCATACAGGAAAGATATGATTAATTCTTGGATTTAAAATCTTCATGTGACTATACAGTTAAGTTGAAAAAGGAAATAACTGTTTCTAATTCTCAATATGAGGTGAGTGTGTCACTTCTGTCCACCCTTGCCCATGGCAGAACAATGATTATTGTGGTTTTTCTTGCTGAGCCTGGACTCGGCTTCAAAATCCTACTTGACACAGGAAGCCAGGAAAACACTAGCAACCAATCAGTTCCCATCGGTGGAGGTAATTAACCAACATCTATCTAATGAAAGAAGAACTTGATTTAGGATGGGGAAACATGAATGAAAAACTAATTTCTTTCAGTAGCTGGCTGTGACTTTAGGTAAATTATTTAACCACATTTGGCCTGTATTTCTTGTCTTTAAATGGAGAGACTTCAGTGGCATTATGCCATATGAACATTCCACTTGTGCAAATTCAACTGTGTATATTTAGCAAATAACAAGAACAACAATAATAATAGTTCTCTTACAAGAAGTACTCAAATGAATATAATCTACTTTCTCTGGTACTCAACCAAAGAAATAGTGACCTTCTCAATGTAGTGGGAAAATCTGGTTGGATTGACCTCATGAGGAAGGTAAAATAAACACAAATCATTTAATTTTTTAAAGATTTTATTTACTTATTTGAGAGAGAAAGAGAACGAGCAGTGGGAAGGGGCAGAGAGAGAGAGAAGCAGACTCCCTGATGAGCATGAAGCCCAATGTGGGGCTCTATCCCAGGACCTGGAGATCATGACCTGAGCTGAAGGCAGACACTTAACTGATTAAGCCACCCAGGCACCCCAACACAAATCATTTATACTACATTTTGTAAATTTTAAAAGAGATTTTTGAAGGTCAGTGTTGATCCTCCACAATTTCTGGGTAATGTGCTAATTTAAGGATGACCACACACTAGTAAGTAACAGAGCTAATGACTGCTTGTGAAGTTAAGGGATTGAGAGGGGGCAAAAAAACCTTCAAAGTAAGAAAGTACTGCCTAAATACAATGCCACAGTTTGGTGGCAATGGTGGCAGTAATAGGAAAGCTCAGGTGCCCTCTGTGTCCAAGAGAATATCAACACTTCACTAATGAGAAATCATTATCCACCCTCACCACCTACAAACTGTTGTGTTTGGTTTCCCTTTGAGTTTAAGAAGTGATCTCTCTCCCTGTAGATTTTCTCATATTCTCATACATCCATGTCATCCTAGAGAATCTTTATGACAGAGTCTCCCCTGTATCCAATCAGTTCAGATCCTGCAGCTGTGGTTTAAAGGTGACACTGAGGAAGGGTGGGAAGAGGGGTTAGAGGTGAGTGTGGACTTCTGAAGACATGGCCCGGGTGCTTAAAGATAACCTGGAGATCCTGGAGAAAAATCGTACAAGATAGAAGACTCAGGTTAACCCCTTTGCACATGCAGTGAGAAGAGAAGAATGGAATAGCTTAGTGGTGTAAAGTCTGGGAGTTGTTTGGTGATTGGCAATGAATGGGGCTGGTAAAATTCAGCCAAAAGCATAGCTTAGGAAAGATGGACACTGAGGAAGGAACATCAGCCAGACCACCATATCACCAAAGATATATTAGGGTCAATTGCCAAGGAGTAGTGAAATCTAGAAAGGAAATTAGAAAGGGGATCTAATATCGACCCAAAGAAGCAATATTTCAAGAAGCAGTGGCACAGGTAAATCAGAAGGCCCAGAACAGTCCCTGGGATAAAATTAAGTGACTCACTGGATTGTTGTAAAGCACCAACTCAGAAATTTCAGAAGAGTTACCAGAAAGCCATGATGGATTAAGAAAGAAGTCCACTCTGGCTGTCAAGTTTTCCCAACTGAACCTAGCTAAAATAGACATTAGTCTAACATACCAAAAGTTTGGGGGATGGAAATCAGAAAATGGTAACCATTAGTCACTAATTTCTGTTACTGCATATAAAACAAAGATTATTATAACAATCTAACTGTTGGTCACATGGCTTTCAATTCATCAGGCAACCACAGATCCGGTTCTGGAAGCTTAGAGAACAAAGTTGTCAATGATGAAGGTGGGGTGGACCGTGAGGCCAGTGTGGGCCTCACTATCAGTAATCCCACTGTGCTGGTCACAAGGAGGGACTGTGATTTCCATTTACATCCAAGCTTTCTTATTTATAAAGTGTTGATTTACTGTCAACCAAATGCCTGTCCAAAGGCCAAACAATATTAGGAAGCAGAGAAACCAAGGAATATTAGGCAAAGAAACTTTTAGCACTCAGTCAGAGAAGCATCACATGAGATTTGAATATGGGAGAGCTATCTCCAAGCCCCTGGAACTTGTATCTTTCTTTTTCTTTGAAGATAGCCATTCCTGAGTAGAAAAGGTGTGTGTGTTTGTGTGTGGGTGTGTGTCTGTGTGTGTGTGTGTGTGTGTGTAGGGTTTGGTTTGGTTTGGTTTTGCTATGGTATTGATTTAAATATGATCTGGGTGCTTTCTCTTTTTTTTAATTTTTTATTGTTATGTTAATCACCATATATTACATCATTAGTTTTTGATGTAGTGTTCCATGATTCATTGTTTGTTCATAACACCCAGTGCTCCATGCAGAATGTGCCCTCTTTAATACCCATCACCAGGCTAACACATCCCCCCACCCCCTCCCTTCTAGAACTCTCAGTTTGTTTTTCAGAGTCCATCATCTCTCATGGTTTGTCTCCCCCTCTGAATTACTCCCCTTAATTCTTCCCCTCCTGCTATCTTATTCTTTTTTTTTCTTAACATATATTGCATTATTTGTTTCAGAAGTACAGATCTGTGATTCAACAGTCTTGCACAGTTCACAGCGCTCACCATAGCACATACCCTCCCCAATGTCTATCACCCAGACACCCGGTCCCTCCCACCCCCCACCACTCCAGCAACCCTCAGTTTGTTTCCTGAGATTAAGAATTCCTCATATCAGTGAGGTCATATGATACATGTCTTTCTCTGATTGACTTATTTCACTCAGCATAACACCCTCCAGTTCCAACCACGTCGTTGCAAATGGCAAGATCTCATTCCTTTTGATGGCTGCATAATATTCCATTGTGTATATATACCACATCTTCTTTATCCATTCATCTGTCGATGGACATCTTGGCTCTTTCCACAGTTTGGCTAGTGTGGACATTGCTACTATAAACATCGGGGTGCATGTACCCCTTTGGATCCCTACATTTGTATCTTTGTGGTAAATACCCAGTGGTACAATTGCTGGATCGTTGGGTAGCTCTATTTTCAACTGTTTGAGGAACCTACATACTGTTTTCCAGAGTGGTTGCACCAGCTTGCATTCCCACCAACAGTGTAGGAGGGTTCCCCTTTCTCCGCATCCCCGCAAACATCTGTCATTTCCTGACTTGTTAATTTTAGCCATTCTGACGGGGGTGAGGTGGTATCTCATTGAGGTTTTAATTTGGATTTCCCTGATGCCGAGCGATGTTGAACACTTTTTCATGTGTCTGTTGGCCATTTGGATGTCTTCTTTGGAAAAAACGTCTGTTCATGTCTTCTGCCCATTTCTTGATTGGATTATTTGTTCTTTGGGTGTTGAGTTTGATAAGTTCTTTATAGATTTTGGATACTAGCCCTTTATCTGATATGTCATTTGCAAATATCTTCTCCCATTCTGTCGGTTGTCTTTTGGTTTTGTGGATTATTTCTTTTGCTGCGCAAAAGCTTTTTATCTTGATGAAGTCCCAATAGTTCATTTTTGCCCTTGCTGCCCTTGCCTTTGGCAATGTTTCTAGGAAGAAGTTGCTGCGGCTGAGGTCGAAAAGGTTGCTGCCTGTGTTCTCCTTTAGGATTTTGATGGACTCCTGTCTCACATTTAGGTCTTTCAACCATCTGCAGTCTATTTTTGTGTGTGGTGTAAGGAAATGGTCCAGGTTCATTTTTCTGCAGGTGGCTGTCCAATTTTCCCAACACCATTTGTTGAAGAGACTTTTTTCCATTGGACATTCGTCCCTGCTTTGTCAAAGATTAGTTGACCATAGAGTTGAGGGTCCATTTCTGGGCTCTCTATTCTGTTCCATTGGTCTATGTGTCTGTTTTTGTGCCAGTTACCATACTGTCTTGATGATGACAGCTTTTTAATAGAGCTGGAAGTCCAGAATTGTGATGCCGCCAGCTTTGCTTTTCTTTTTCAACATTCCTCTGGCTATTCGGAGTCTCTTCTGGTTCCATACAAATTTTAGGATTATTTGTTCTATTTCTTTGAAAAAAGTGGATGGTATTTGATGGGGATTGCATTGAATGTGTAGATTACTCTAGGTAGCATTGACATCTTCACAATGTTTGTTCTTCCAATCCATGAGCATGGAACGTTTTTCCATTTCTTTGTGTCTTCTTCAATTTCTTTCCTGAGTATTTTATAGTTTTCTGAGTACAGATCCTTTGCCTCTTTGGTTAAATTTATTCCTAGGTATCTTATGTTGTTGGGTGCAATTGTAAATGGGATCGACTCCTTGATTTGTCACTCCTCTGTCTTGTTGGTGTTGTATAGGAATGCCACTGATTTCCGTGCATTGATTTTATATCCTGCTACTTCACTGAATTCCTGTATGAGTTCTAGCAGTTTTGGGGTGGAGTATTTTGGGTTTTCCACAGAAAATATCATATCATCTGCAAAGAGTGAGAGTTTGACTTCCTCTTTGCCGATTTGGATGCCTTTGATTTCTTTTTGTTGTCTGATTGCTGTGGCTAGGACTTCTAATAATATGTTGAATAGCAGTGGTGAGAGTGGACATCACTGCTGTGTTCCTGACCTTAGGGGGAAAGCTCTCAGCTTTTCTCCATCGAGAATGATATTTGCTGTGGGTTTTTCATAGATGGCTTTTATGATATTGAGGTATGTACCCTCTATCCCTATACTCTGAAGAGTTTTGATCAAGAAAGAATGCTGAACTTTGTCAAATGCTTTTTCTGCATCTATTGAGAGGTTCATATGATTCTTGTTCTTTCTTTTCCTAATATATTTTATCACGTTGATTGATTTGCAGATCTTGAACCAACCTTGCAGCCCAGGGATAAATCCCACTTGGTCATGGTGAATAATCCTTTTAATGTACTGTTGGATCCTATTGGCTAGTATTTTGGTGAGAATTTTTGCATCCGTGTTCATCAAGGATATTGGTCTGTAATTCTCCTTTTTGATGAGGTCTTTGTCTGGTTTTAGGATCAATGTAATGGTGGCCTCATAAAATGAGTTTGGAAGTTTTCCTTCCATTTCTATTTTTTGGAACAGTTTCAGGAGTATAGGTATTAATTCTTCTTTAAATGTTTGGTAGAATTCCCCTGGGAAGCCATCTGGCCCTGGGCTTTTGTTTGTTGGGAGATTTTTGATGACTGCTTCAATTTCCTTAGGGGTTATAGGTCTGTTCAAGCTTTCTATTTCTTCCTGGTTCAATTTTGTTAGTTGATACATCTCTAGGAATGCACCCATTTCTTCCAGGTTATCTAATTTGCTGGCATATATTTGCTCATA
>NW_027398523.1:6951-11029 GCF_003265705.2 Callorhinus ursinus | reverse complement strand
CCCAGGTCCTCAGCCCCCCAAGCCCCCAGTCTGTCCTCTGCTGAGAAGGACCTCGAGGGAGTACAAAGCATTTCCCCAGCACTGGGAGCACAGTGGGTCAGGGATGGAGATCCAACACCAACAGGCTCTTCTACAAGCCTGTGGGACCCTTGGGACACTGCATCTCTGCAGCCCAATTGACAGAAGAATAAGCTGAGGCCTTTTGTGCTGTAGCCCCTCTGGACTTGGGGGTGGGTATCTCTTCCTACGCCCAAGTGCCCAGGGTGGTGGTGGACACCAGAACCCAGACCCTGTCTTCTCCCAGTGCACTGGCAACCCCTTAGGTCCCTTGGGGACCCCTGACCATCAGCCTGGCCTGTCTCCCCTCCCCATGCTCTGGATCTGGGTCCTGCCAGGAGTCCTGATGCCCTGCCCCATGGCCCAACTGTCTCCAACCTCTTTCTTCTTTCCCCCAATTGTCACCCACCTCGCTCCCAGGGTGTCCTCCCCTTCTGACCCCCAGCTGGGCAGTCAGAGTGGTGTGTGTGTGTGGGTGGGTGTGCAGGTGCACATGCCTCTATGTGGCTGGCGATCCCAAGGTCATGTCCCCAGATGGGACTGGGTGTGTAGCTATCCCCGAGGATCTGAGGGGCTCTCACCCCCAAAGCGAACCTCATGGGAGGTTTGGGGCTGGTCTAGGACTGGAGAGCAGCCCTACTCCTTGGGCTCTGTACCCCTCATTTCTCTTGGGCCAGTGCCTGCCTCTCTTGACCCAGGTTCCCTACTGTCCCTGAGGGTTGGACATGGAAATGCTTGAAAGTGGCCACTCCTCCAGGGGTAGGTGGGGACAGAAGCACCAGGGACACAGGCCTCCCCACCGAGAAGGACAGCCAGGTGTGTCATGGCCAGGTTTGCAAAGGGGACCTGCACACAGCACCTATAAAGCGAACCAGCCCTGCGGGGGATGTACACGAGACCCATGGCTCTGCGCGTGATTGGACCCCACAATTCCTCACCACAGCCGACTGCTCCATGACCCCAAATTCCGCTGGGCCCCGCAACCATGGCCACCCTGGGCGGCAGGCCTTAGGGTGCAAGGCCAGGTAGGTAGGACATCTGGGGACGCACAGGTCATTGAATAACCCCCACCCCGCTGGCCTGGAATGCAGACTCACTCTCAGGGTCCAGCTAAGTGCAGAGCTGGGCCAGTGGATCTGGAGGCATCAGTGGAGGCCGACTAAGGACAGGGAGATCAGTCCAACCCATCCCCTTCTCCTCTACTCCTTCTGCCTTGTCTTCCTAGCAGGACCCAGGGCAGAGGACCAGCCTGTCCCTGGCTGCAACCCTGGCTGGAGTCAGAGGGGCGGAATGGAGGCCGGGGAGGAGGGGCCCATCAGCAGGATGCCCGAGTGTGAAGGGTGTCGTTACTGTAATGAGGGACCCCATGGGCATTCAGGATTCAGCCCTCTTTAGACATGACCAGTGGCCCCAGGACTCGGCCCCTGCCCCATCCTTCACTCTCCACAAGGCCCTGCATTCTCCCCAGCCCAGTCCTTGTCCACAGCCAGTCCTCCCTCCGGCCCCAGGAAATACAGGGGCTGCGGGGGCTGCAAAATCATTACAAGCTGGAACCGAGCCATCCCTATGGGGCCTGGTTCCGGGTCCTGCAGCCGCACAGTGAGGAGAGGTGAGGTCAGTCAGGAGCAGGGAGAGGGTAGAGTGGACTCTCCCTGGGAACCATGGCTCCCTGGTCAGTGCAGACCCTGTTGTGTGCTGGCCCCTAAGGCACCCAGATTCCAGCTCCCAGGCAGGCTCTGGGAGGGAGACCAGAGTGTGACTCCTGCTACCTCAGACATGTCACTCTGTCCTGGAGCTACAGCCTGTCCTACCAGCTGTACTCCTCCTCCTAGTCAGCCAGCTCACCTTCAGCATCAAGAACAGGCCATCATGAAGGTCAGGGGCCAGTGCGTGGCTGGTCAGGCAGGGGAGGGCTCACTTTCAACTCAGGGAGTCTCTGGCTGGTCTAGCAGGGGCTCTGGAGGGCTGGCTTTCCAGCTTATCTGCTGACCAGCTCTGGGACTGGAGCCATTTACCTCCCCCTCTCTGGGCCTTGCTTTCCTCCTCTGTGCAATGGGGTGATGCTAAATGATCCCTCCCATGGCAGGAACATGTGGAGTCCTGGTGATCGACGTAAGCTGGGCACAGAACCTGGACTTTCCTTGGGGTCCCCTAAGGCCACATAAGAGGGAGGAGGCTGCCCCCAAACAGTACATTGAAATTCTGCTGCTGTTAGAACCTGAGCGTTGGGGTTTGGTTATTTCACTTGCTGGGCTGACGAGACACACTTGCTCTCCATGACTCCTCCTCAGATGAAGAGCTCTTGCAGGTCCCGGGCATCCTGGACATGGGGAGGGGAGAGGGGCCAGTCCCCTCCATGGCTCCTGCAGGAGACCTGTCCTCCCAAAGACAGGATGGTTTCGCGTCGTGATCCTGGGCTAGGGTTGGAGACAGCCCCTCAGTGCTCCTGACTCCGGGGCTGAGTGGGTCTTCTTCAGGCATAGCAACACCCACTGAAGGCTGGGGCTTCAGAAAGAACACACTCCTGGACCCAGTCCTGCCCCAGGACGGTGGCTGCCTTCCCCAGCTCGGGAGGAAGAGGGATATCCCCTGCTTCTTTGGGCGTTGGTCCTCTGACCCAAGAGCAAGCACAGAAAAATGCTTGCTTCTCATCCCCACCTGACAGCACTTCACTCCTCTGGCTCCAGGAGCCTCAATGTTTTGAACATCAGCATGTGAGTCAGTGATGCAGCTTGTCACAGCACGTCAGCATTCAGAGAAAGCAGCAGGCCCTTTCGGCACAGTGTCATCTTCATGTCAGGACTGGAGGTAAAACTTCTCGTGAACCGCAAACCTCCTAGGCTTTCCTGTTCCCTCTAGTTGAGCCAAGAAGGAAAACTTCAGTAACTGTCAGCATTCTCCATTTGGTGCAGGAGTTACTTAAATTCCCTGCAGGTTGAAGATTGCAGGGGATCCCATTTTCTCTATTAACTTATTGCTTACAAAATATATTCTGATCATCTATTTCCTAGAAGTAAACTTTATTAGAAAGGGAAGGTGAAATTTACTCTTTGTGTGTTTTTAAAATATCATTTGTTCCTTCATCGAACAGTGTTTATTCATTTGGGCCTAGGATATGGTTGAATGGCCAGCATCTAGAGTTAGTTTGCTTTTCGTCATCAGATACAGACTTGGATGATGTCTTGTCATTTGTCAAAGGTGATGTTTCATAATTGATTAGTCTTTTCATCAGAAGAGTTACAATTAGGGTCGAGGGATAAATCAAAATTATTCAAAGCAGTCTTTTACTGTTTAAAAGGTGAGATTGACTTTCTAGTTTTTCTAAATGTGTCATCTAGATATTTTGACATGCCAATTTTCTCTGTAGTTTCTTTGGTGGTGGAGTCAGAAGGAGAGTCTTTGAGAATTCTAGATGCTGGTGGCATCAAGGGCCTTGGCGTCAGGAGCACTGGGTTGAGTTCTGGATCTGCTTGCCTGACCCTAGGTGAGTCAGGTAATCCCACTGAGCTTCCATTGACTCTTTATGAAATTGCTGGAATCTAATATCTATGGAAAGTCTTTTTCCACAGAAACTCTTTTGTCTAATGAAGAGCAATTAAAAATGAGGTGATTTGGGCTATATTATTCTGTGAATAATAGTTTTAACCCCCCCGTCATAGGATATGGTGTTTTATTGTACAAGGAGTCCTCAGAAGCCTGCAGTGAAAGAATCAAGTCTCAGAGCGTGTCCATGTTCCCTTGATACGTTCCTTACAGTGTGCCCAGGTAGGAAGTTAAGTGGAGAGAAATATGACAGAAGGGGAAAGTAGTGCATCATTCATTTGGTAGCCTTCCACCTTTCTCATGAAAGCCTTGCACCAGTGTCATTTTGGAAGAAGAGGGGGAGTCCTGGAGCTCTGCAGCAGATGGGGGAGTTCCAGGTCTGGGTAAAGCTGACAGGGGTCTCAGAAGAGAGCTGAGTGCATTGAGCAGGGGTGTGGGCAGAGTGGGCTCCAGGGGTGGCTGTGGGTCTCCCGGGTGA
>NW_027398523.1:2549-6851 GCF_003265705.2 Callorhinus ursinus | reverse complement strand
GGGGGAGTCCTGGAGCTCTGCAGCAGATGGGGGAGTTCCAGGTCTGGGTAAAGCTGACAGGGGTCTCAGAAGAGAGCTGAGTGCATTGAGCAGGGGTGTGGGCAGAGTGGGCTCCAGGGGTGGCTGTGGGTCTCCCGGGTGAGAGTTTTGACAGGTGAGGGCCGTGAGGAGATTCCTGGCTGAGGACAGGTGAGGTCCAGGTGGAGAGCTGGCCGAGCACCTTCTTCTGTACCACCAGCCTCACCCAACACACACGACCTCATCGGCTGTCCCTGTCACTCCAGTTCAGACGTCTCAGAGTTGCCAGGACAAGATGTTTGTTTGAGCTTCTTTCTTTGTGTGTGTGAAGTTTCAAAATTTGATTATGGAAATGACAGGTCATCGGAACATCTATTACTCTTTTATATCCTACTCTTCTTTCAATCACCAAAGAGAATCATACCTGCTAGTGTAAGGGGCTATCTGTGTGTTTTTATATCCCGATTTAATTAAACAGTGGGAAAACAATCTTCCGAAAGATTATGAGAACCCTTGGTGAGTGCTCATGTTTTCTTCTTCCATGAGCCACATTCCGATATAAGAAATTATGTTTTAAAGTAAAACACAGCCTCAGAGGTGTAACAGGGTGCCGTGCCCCTTGTCAGAGGGACACATGGAGGAGTGTAGGTTCTTTAGGAGCTCGGGGAGTGGTGCATCGTGCTCCCAAAGGAAATCGAGCCCCTGTTAGCTTCCCCTGAGGGGGCTGCTTACCTGGTGGCCCATCCTGGGCTCTGGAATCTTGACCCGGTGAGTCAATTGCAACTTGAGCTGGGGAATTTATGAAGAAAACTGAAGGAATCCTGGAGGGTGCCTGCATCCTTTGTACTTGGACAACTCCTTGTAGCAAAGGAACTCATCACCAATGAGGCGTGTCGGGATCCCTGAGGGAAAGGGCTTGGCTTCGTGGGCTGAGGAAGTGTCTTCATCCTTATCTGGACCAGAGCCATGGTGTGTGGCTATGGAGATCCAGACCCTTATGTGACCATGTTATTATTATCATTATTTTAAGAAAACAATATAGACATTGACCTCGAGATACAAATATCGAAAGGAAAATCACAAGGTCAAATATATATATATATATATGTATGTATGTAATGTAGGGCTTCCTGTATGAGAAAGACCAAGAAATTATATTTCGATTAGAATGCTGTGCACACGTAGTGTTTTATTCTGTCATTTGCCTTATCTCGCGGGAGGGAAAATGGAGTGGTTACTGGAGCTTGGTTTCTGATTTTAAGGAATGGGAGACAAGTGAATTGTAAGAGCAGTGTTGATGCTGACATGGTGCTCAATGCCCAGTGAGCGAAGTTTTGAAGTTCGGACTTGGAAGCTTTGGTGTTCAGCGAGGATGTTGTCCAAGTTTCCAGCACATCGAGTCACTTGTCTGGTGTGCCTAATTGGCCTAGTTCCTACCTTTCTAAGGGCAGTTTGAAAGTGGCTTGAAACCCTAGGGTATTTGTGGAGTGGTTTGGTTGGGACACCTGTGTGGGCCATTGTAGACACCACCCAGGGAATTCCAGAGCTGATGGTGAGCACATTTGTGAGGCTGGGGTTTGCTTCTCTGTGAGAAGCATTGAGCTGGAATGGAAAGAAATCGCTGGGTCTTATGACTCACTGTGTGAGCAGGTCTGAGTCTGGCAGGGTAGTCGGATCAGATAGCTGGGAGGTTGTGATGCTGTGGTGGTGGACCGTTGCTCATGATGGGCAGGCCAGCTCGCTACGGGGACAGGGACTGGGTTCTACTCCCTGGCAGCCCTCCTGCTGCAGATGTGATAAGACAGTTGTTTCCTGTTTGGTTCTCGAGCCCTTGGCTCAGCAAGGTGGTTGATGGGGAGCAGCTCACAGGCAGCATTATCGATACTTGCACAGTGTGCCCCCTGCTTCTTCAGAGGAGGCACAGCAGATATCCTCTGCCTGGTGTCTGTGAATTCAATCAACAGAAGCAGTTCTTCCAGAGCCCCACCGCTGAGAAATCCTCTCCATATTCCTGTGCTGTGATCAAGAGGTCACTTTTCATTTAGAACTGAAATCTCACCTCCTGCCGTTAGGTTCTGAGACCACACAGGACACCAGTATCCGTGCAGTTCTACTGCTGCATGGGGCCTGATGTGCAAGACTGCGGCCGAGCCCGGTCGGCCTGTTGATGCCGCTCCAGGCTCCTTCCTGGAAAATGTGCAGCAAAGCCCTTTGTGATGATATCGCAGGAAAGAGGGACAGGCGCACCACTCTGCCTGACCGCACGAGTATTCCGGACGTCAATCCCAGGTGGTTGGTGCAGGGAGGAGAGATGTCGGTTTCCCAGGAGCTTGGCTAGAGGGAGAGTTGGATCCTGGGATGGGCCTCTGTTCAGCTTTCTCAGATGAGCACCTCAGGCAAGGAGAGGAAGTGTGAGTGCTCACCTGTAATTGAGGAAGGTGTCTGCCTTCAGGTCTCATGGGCAGGTGGATTCCTCGTGTGGCTCATTTTCCCGATAGTGTTCAGGGTGCAGTCGGCGGACCCCTGGTCCTTGGTATCCTGGCTGTGCAAGAGCCCTGGGGCACCTTTTCCCCCGGGGCTTTGGACCAGGAATCGGAAGGAGTCAGTGGTGAAACCGTCAGTGTAGGCCTTCGTTTCTGCCTTGCCGAGATGGACTGGTGCCTGTGATAACTGCTATGGAAATACAGAGCAGGAGACAAAGCTGGGGTGCTGCATGGGAGGTAAGGCTGGTGCTTGCTATTCACATAGGGGCCAGGTGGGACTTCACTAGGGACATGACACTTGAGTCAAGATCTAAAGAAGGTGAGTGATGTTAAGTCAAGAGTATTCTAAATGGAAGGGAAAGCATGTGCAAAATTCCCAAGGAAGGAGAATACCAGGTATGTCCAGACGTAGCAAGAAGGGCCTGTGGCCACAGGAGACACCTTAGGACATGACCTCAGGGAGGTGACAGAGGAAGACAGAAAGCCATTGCAGTGCTGTGACCCCATGGGACTCTGTTTCAGTGGGTCATCCTGGCTACAGTGTTGAGAACAGGTGACAGAGGGTTGAGGATGGGCAGGGGAGGTCCATGATGAAGCATTTCCAGGAACTCAGGCAAGAGATGGCCTCTAGTGTGGACCGGACAGGTGGCCTTGGAAGCAGAAGTCAGTCTTATTCTGGGTACGTTTAAGATGGAGCTCACCGGATTTGCTGATGGGTTAGATACTGGGAATGGGACAAAGGAGGAATTGGGGTAACTCCCAGTTGTGGCTGGTTGTCCTGAGCGAGGGGAAGGAGGAGGTTTCTGGGGGTAGGAGGTCGTCTGTGTTCCGCATGCTCAGGAAGGTGCCTTTCACAGTGGATCTGCTGATGTGCGTGTCCGGGAGAACATTTAACAGCTACTCCCTCGGCAACTTTCAAGTACAATATCCCCCATTTTTTAAAAGTTCACGGTACAGATGGCTTTTTTTTTTTAAGATCTGTGTCATTACCTGGCTTCAGTAACAGGAGGAATCCTGAAGAGGATTTCGCTCTTATGAAAAAAGTCGAAAAGTGAGCATCGCGTTCATCATCTGTTTTGCGGGGAGCTACTGCAGAGGCGGTGTGCACCTCAACCAGGTCTTTCCTGGGAACCGCTCTCTGCGTCCAGCCCCCAGCACTTTGAATTTTGTCTGTGAGCATCTGCTGTGCTTCCTCTGTATTTATTTTCGGCATCCATTAGGAAGTTGTGTCCTGAGACCTAGGAAAAGCCAAAGAGAAGTCGTTTTTGGAGTCTGAGCATGCTATTTTTTCTGTATAAATGAATGGTAATTCCTCCTTTGGTCTAAACCATTCCTGCTGTGATTGGTTTCCTTCCTAGGAAGGAAGGAAACTGTACTTTCAAATAGCGGTGGAACCTGTACCCCATCCTGCAAGGTTAGCTTTAGTCTCCATGCTGCACACAACGTTCCATGACTTATGCATTTTATCACTCAAATATTGTGCCTTTTTTTTAAAGATATTATTTATTTATTTGAGAGAGAGAGAGAGAATGAGAGATAGAGAGCATGAGAGGGAAGAGGGTCAGAGGGAGAAGCAGACTCCCTGCCGAGCAGGGAGTCCGATGTGGGACTCGATCCCGGGACTCCAGGATCATGACCTGAGCCGAAGGCAGTCGCTTAACCAACTGAGCCACTCAGGCGCCCAAACATTGTGCGTTTGACCACCTTCCCCCTTTCCCCCCATCCGTGAATCTGGCAAACAGCATTCTGTTCTCAGTATCTGTGCGTTCAGTATTTTTTTTTTCCATGTGGAATGTCCATG
>NW_027398523.1:0-2449 GCF_003265705.2 Callorhinus ursinus | reverse complement strand
TGTTCTCAGTATCTGTGCGTTCAGTATTTTTTTTTTTCCATGTGGAATGTCCATGAACATCTGTTATCTGTCTTTCTGTGTCTGCGTTACTTAGCATAATGCTCCCAAGGTCTCTGTTTCTATGTCTGGCTACTGTGAAGAATGCTGCAGTGAACATGGGAGTGCATCTATCTTTTTGAGGTAGTGTTTTTGTGTTCTCCAAATAAATCCACTCAGAGCAATCACTGGGTCATGTGGTAGTGTATTCATTTTTCCAGGAACCTCCATACTCTTTGTCACAGGTGCTGCACCAATGTACATTCCCACCAACAGTGCACAGGGTCCCCTTGTCTACACACCCTTGACCACACATGGTGTCTGTCTCTGGGACAAATGCCATCTCAACAGTTGTGAGGGGATAGCAGATTATGGGTTTGACTTATGTTTCCCTGACGACGATTAGTGATGTTGAACAACTTTTTCTGTGTCTGTTGGCCACCTGGGTGTCATCTTTGGAAAGTATCTATTCACATAATCTCCCCATTCTTTATACAGGTTTTTTTTGTTTTGATTTGTATGAGTGTTCTGTATATTTTGGATATTAGTCTCTTCTCATACATATGATTTGCTGATATTTTTTCTCATTGGGTAGGTCGCCTTTTAAGTTTTGATGGTTTCTTTTGCCATGTAGAAATTTCAATTTGATGTCGTTCCACTTGTTTATTTTTGCATTTGTTGCCTTTGCCTTTGGTGTCCAATCTCAAAGACTCTTTGCCCAAACCAATTGTCGAGAAACTCACTACCTGTGTGTTGTTCTTGGAGGTTTATAGATTCAGGTCTTATATTCAAGTCATTCATCCATTTAAAATTTTTGTGTGTGCTGTAAGAAAGTGATCCAGGTCCATTCTTCTGCATGTAGTGTCCAGTTTTCCAGGACAGTTCACTGAAGACAGTCCTTTCCCCGTTGTATATTTTCTGCTCCTGTGTCGTAAGATAAGGCCATATATGTGTGGGTTAGTTTCTCAGGTTTCTTCTTCTTCTACTTCTCCTTCTTCATTTTTTTGTTTTACAGTTTATTTTTTGGGAAAGTATTTTTCCTGTCGGAATATACGCAGTGTGGACTTTATTGATTACATGTCATAATATTTGTTAGGACATTTCTCTGACATGTGTTTTTGTAAATGACTTGCTGGATCTATAGCTTTCAACAGGTTTAACATTTGGGCAGGACTACTCAAAATGTTATATTCTTCCATCAGATAAGGCATTGTTTCTGATTGTCTTTTGTGATTCTATCAGTTGTGATAATTGATATCTGTTTCTTTTCCATGATAGGTTTATTAAAGTGATTTCAATATTTCAAAAATGTGGATTCTAAATCACTCTTATTTAATAATATGTGTTTATATAAAACAAGTTCAAAGAAATGCATGTATTGGAATCAACTGTTGAAACAGGACTTAAATATTAATTCACGTTAAGATTTAATAATAATTATATCGGAGCTAAGTCTAAATATACCTTTAATGTACTGACTCTAATGAGTAAACTTTGCCAAAAGTGCTATGATTATCATTTCTTGAGGTTTCTATTCGGTTCCATTGACATGTGTGTCTGTTTCTATGTCAGCACCATACAGTTTTGATGACCACAGCTTTGTAATCTAGCTTGAAATCCGGGCGTGTGGTGACACCTGCTCTCCGGGCATGTGGTGACACCTGCTCTCTTCTTTCTCCAGATGGCTCTGGGTATTCGGTGTCTTCTGTGATTTCATATGAATTTTAGGACTGTCTTCTATTTCTTGGAATAATGCCACTGGAATTCAGATAGGGATATCATCACATCTGTAGATTGCTTTGTTTGCTATGGACATGTGAACATGATTAACTCTTCCGGTTAATGAGCCGGACATATACTTCCGTTTATTTGTGTCGTCCTGTGTTTCTTTGACCCATACACGCCCCCTCAACATACATGTGTTTTTCCTTCCTTTTCCAACATGTGTTCAGTGTACCAGATCTTCCTCATTCTTGGTTACTTTTCTCCTAGGTTTTGTTTCTCTTGATGCAATTGTAAATGGCATTGCTTTCTTATTTTCTCTTTGGAAAGGTTTGTCATCAGTACACAGAAATGCAACAAGTTGGGACACCTGTGTGGCTCAGTCAGTTAAGCATCTGTCTTTGACTCAGGTCACCATCCCGGGGTGCTGTCATCGAGACCCGCAGTGGACTTCCTGCTCAGTGGGGAGTCTGCATCTCCCTCTCCCTCTGCTGCTCACCCTGCTTGTGCTGTCTCCTTCTGTCAAATAAATAAAGTCTTTAAAAAGAGAAATGCAACAGGTCTCTGCATATTGACTTTGTATCCTGCAGCTTTCCTGAATTTGTTTATTCTAACAGTTTTTTTGGTGGAATCTCTATGGAATTCTATATATAGTATCATGTCATTTGCAAACACTGACAGTTTTCCTATT
>NW_027398522.1:0-11030 GCF_003265705.2 Callorhinus ursinus | reverse complement strand
CCACTGCTATTCAACATAGTATTAGAAGTCCTAGCCACAGCAATCAGACAACAAAAAGAAATCAAAGGCATCCAAATCGGCAAAGAGGAAGTCAAACTCTCACTCTTTGCAGATGATATGATACTGTACGTGGAAAACCCAAAAGACTCCACCCCAAAACTGCTAGAACTCATACAGGAATTCAGTAAAGTAGCAGGATATAAAATCAATGCACAGAAATCAGTGGCATTCCTATACACCAACAACAAGACAGAAGAGAGACAAATCAAGGAGTCGATCCCATTTACAATTGCACCCAAAACCATTCGATACCTAGGAATAAATTTAACCAAAGAGGCAAAGGATCTGTACTCAGAAAACTATAAAATACTCATGAAAGAAATGGAAGAAGACACAAAGAAATGGAAAAACGTTCCATGCTCATGGATTGGGAGAATCAACATTGTGAAGATGTCAATGCTACCTAGAGCAATCTACACATTCAATGCAATCCCCATCAAAATACCATCCACTTTTTTCAAAGAAATGGAACAAATAATCTTAAAATTTGTATGGAACCAGAAGAGACCCAGAATAGCCAGAGGAATACTGAAAAAGAAAAGCAAAGCTGGCGGCATCACAATTCCGGACTTCCAGCTCTATTACAAAGCGGTCATCATCAAGACAGTTTGGTACTGGCACAAAAACAGACACATAGATCAACGGAACAGAATCGAGAGCCCAGAAATGGACCCTCAACTCTATGGTCAACTTATTTTTGACAAAGCAGGAAAGAATGTCCAATGGCAAAAAGACAGTCTCTTCAACAAATGGTGTTGGGAAAATTGGACAGCCACATGCAGAAGAATGAAACTGGACCATTTCCTTACACCACACACAAAAATAGACTCCAAATGGTTGAAAGACCTAAACGTGAGACAGGAGTCCACCCAAATCCTAAAGGAGAACACAGGTAGCAACCTTTTCGACCTTAGCCGCAGCAACTTCTTCCTAGAAACATCGCCAAAGGCACGGGAAGCCCGGGCAAAAATGAACTATTGGGATTTCATCAAGATAAAAAGCTTTTGCACAGCAAAAGAAACAGTCCACAAAACCAAAAGACAACCGACAGAATGGGAGAAAATATTTGCAAATGACATATCAGATAAAGGGCTAGTATCCAAAATCTATAAAGAACTTATCAAACTCAACACCCAAAGAACAAATAATCCAATCAAGAAATGGGCAGAAGACATGAACAGACATTTCTCCAAAGAAGACATCCAAATGGCCAACAGGCACATGAAAAAGTGCTCAGCATCGCTCGGCATCAGGGAAATCCAAATCAAAACCTCCATGAGATACCACCTCACACCCGTCAGAATGGCTAAAATTAACAAGTCAGGGAACAACAGATGTTGGCGGGGTTGTGGAGAAAGGGGAACCCTCCTACACTGTTGGTGGGAATGCAAGCTGGTGCAACCACTCTGGAAAACAGTATGGAGGTTCCTCAAACAGTTGAAATTAGAGCTACCGTTCGATCCAGCGCAATTGCACTACTGGGTATTTACCCCAAAGATACAAATGTAGGGACCCGAAGGGGTACGTGTACCCCAATGTTTATAGCAGCAATGTCCACAATAGCCACACTGTGGAAAGAGCCAAGATGCCCATCGACAGATGAATGGATAAAGAAGATGTGGTATATATACACAATGGAATATTATGCAGCCATCAAAAGGAATGAGATCTTGCCATTTGCAACGACGTGGATGGAACTGGAGGGTGTTATGCTGAGTGAAATAAGTCAATCAGAGAAAGACATGCATCACATGACCTCACTGATATGAGGAATTCTTAATCTCAGGAAACAAACTGAGTGTTACTGGAGTGGTTGGGGGTGGGAGGGATGGGGTGGCTGGGTGATAGACATTGGGGAGGGTACGTGCTACGGTGAGCGCTGTGAATTGTGCAAGACTGTTGAATCATAGATCTGTACTTCTGAAATAAATAACGCAACATATTTTAAGAAAAAAGAAAAAGAAGAAGATAACAGGAGAGGAAGAAAAGGGGAGTATGTCAGAGGGGGAGACGAACCATGAGAGATGATGGACTCTGAAAAACAAACTGAGGGTTCTAGAGGGGAGGGGGGTGGGGGGATGGGTTATCCTGGTGATGGGTATTGAGGAGGGCACGTTCTGCATGGAGCACTGGGTGTTATGAACAAACAATGAATCATGGAAAACTGCACCAAAAACTAATGATGTAATATATGGTGATTAACATAACAATAAAAAAATTAAAAAAAAAAAAGAAAGCAGAGGGGAACCGTGATCTACCTTACTCGCGGAACAACTTCTTACGGAGGGCTTTTCACAACGAACACCATGCATGGGTCACGAAGATAGAAGCATCTTCAAAAGTATGCGAGTTAGGCAGAGGAAAGGCCTACACGAATCTCTGCGAACCAAGTCTATCTCAAACGCGACTTCGAGCTCCCATCTGGGTTCGCGAGGAATTCACAGTCACAAAACGTATGTGTTGAATCCTAAACAAAGGGAGGACCATTCAGTCTGAAGTAACACCACTGCAGAGAAACCGTGTTTCTACTACCATCTTCCCTGAACATGGTAGACTTTGGCAACGTAAGTGTGAAATCGCAAGGAATGTACCCCGTGCTTGTCCCACAGACATACTTAGTGTAGAATGTCTCTCCCCATTCGAATCTTGTCATGCAGGCGGATGGGTCTTCAAATGGACGTGGGCTCGCCTCAGGCCTAGTAGCCTTACGCTGAACTCTGAGAAACAAGGCCACGTCAAACAGGCTGTCGTGCGAACATCTTGGTTCTTGAAGATAGAAGTCCTTGGAGATATATGTGTTGCTCTCTGAGAAAAGGTTCTTATACTCACCTCTCAAGAAACAAAACTGCATGGAAATAGTCTTTCCACTACCACCTACAGGGAAGAAGATGGAAGCAATTGCCAACGTTCGCAGTGAAGACACAAATACTGTGTCATGTACCACTGCAGGAGAAAGAAGTTGTGTCGAAAGTTTCTCCCTACTCAGATCTTGTTTCAGGAAGCTAGAAGCGTTTTCAGTTCCTTGCGTGAAAGCGTAAGGAAAATGCCATAGGCTGATTTGTGAGGAAAAATGTGGGTCGAATGTTACCACCAAGTCACAAGTTGTCCTCTAGGGAGGTGTGGGTCTGGAAATCGGAGGAAGCGTAAGGAACGTGCTATACACTGAGTTCTACAAAACAACGCTGTGGAGGGGCGGTCCTTCGACTGCCATCTCCTCTGCTAAGAAACGAAGCGGCTTGAGGCAAAGTGTGAAAGAAAGCAGAGGGGAAGCGTGATCTACATTACTCGCGGAACCCACTTCTTACGGAGGGCTTTTCACAACGAACACCATGCATGGGTCACGAAGATAGAAGCGTCTTACAAAGTATGCGTGTCAGTAGAGGAAAGGCATACACGAATCCCTGCGAACCAAGTCTATCTCAAACGCGGCTTCGAGCTCCCATCTGGGTTCGCGAGGAATTCATCGTCACAAAACGTATGTGTTGAATCCTAAACAAAGGGTGTACTCTTCAGTCTGATGAAACACCACTGCACAGAAACCGTGTTTCTACCAACATCTTCCATGAACATGGTAGACTTTTCCAACGTAAGTGTGAAATCGCAAGGAATGTGCCCGTGCCTGTCCCACAGACATACATACTGTAGAATATCTGTCCCCATTCGAATCTTGTTCCGTGAGAAGTGTTTTCAAGACTAGGAGAGAGAGCAGATGGAACGTGTCAAGGTTTTCCTTGTGAGAAGGAAATCCATCAGGAAAGCCATACACGTAAGGATGAGAAGCACTTCAGCATGCAACGGTGAAGGCATCTTGAATGGGCCCTGTGACGGTGCTGGAGAAACCTCTTGTGAAGTAGACTTCCCTCAGCTGTCCTATGGTGTCAGTGAGATGAAAGTGTTTTCCGCAGTGGGGGTGAAGGCGTAAGGGACATGGACTAGACTTAACTCTCCCTGTCGAATGTGCCTACCGTCGTGACATGAAGAACGGTGTATGGAAATGGATGAGGTGAGCAAGCCTAAGGAAGATGGCATACGTTTGTTTAACTCTAAGAACAAACCTATAGTGTTGCCGTCCTTCGACTACCATCTCTTTTCGTAGGGTTGGAAGCAGCTTGTTAAACCTTGGGTGCAAGGAAAGAGATGCAACGCGCGATCCTGTACAGCGGGGAACACGTTGTGCGGAGGTTTTCTCTCCTTTAAGTCCTGTGTCATGCAGGTGGATGGGTCTTCAAATGGACGTGGGCTCGCCTCAGGCCTAGTACCCTTACACTGAACTCTGAGAAACCAGGCCACGTCAAACAGGCTGTCGTGCGAACATCTTGGTGCTTGAAGATAGAAGCCCTTGGAGATATATGTGTTGCTCTCTAAGGGAAGGTTCTTGTACGCATCTCTCAAGAAACAAAACGGCAAAGAAATAGTCTTTCCACTACCACCTACAGGGAAGAAGATGGAAGCAGTTTCCAACGTTCGCAGTGAAGACACAAAAACTGTGTCATGTACCACTGCAGGAGAAAGAAGTTGTGTCGAAAGTTTCTCCCTACTCAGATCTTGTTTCAGGAAGCTAGAAGCGTTTTCATTTCTTTGCGTGAAAGCGTAAGGAAAACGCCATAGGCTGAATTGTGAAGAAAAATGTGGGTCGAATGTTACCACCAACTCACAAGTTGTCCCCTATAGAGGTGTGTGTATGGAAATCGGAGGAAGCGTAAGGAACGTGCTCTGCCCTGAAGTCTTCAAGAACAATGCTGTGGAGGAGCGGTCCTTCGACTCCCTTCTCCTTTCCTAAGGATCGAAGCGGCTTTACACCAAGTGTGAAGTCTTGTGTCATGAAGTTGGAAGGCCTTCAAACGTACGCGAGCTAGCCTCAGCAGAGCCTTCCGCTTAACTCAGAGAAACAAGGCCATGTCAATACTGATTTCGTGCTCACATCTTGGTTCTGGAAGAATGAAGCCTTCTGAGCTCTATGGGTCAGTGCCTTACACTCACCTCTCAAGGAACAACACGGTAGAGGGAAATGGTCCTTCTACTGCCACCTAGAGGGAAGAAGATGGAAGAACTTTCCAACGGTCACAGCGAAGGCACAGGTACTGGGCCATAGAGCGCTGCTTGAGAAAGAAGTCGTGTCAAAAGCTTCTCCCAACTCAGATCTTGTTTCGGTAGAGAGAAGCGTTTGCAGTACTGGATGTGAAAACACAAGGAAAACGCCCCGTGCTGAATGGTGAAGAACAGTGTGGTTCGAATGTGACAAGCAACACACTCGTTGTCTCCTAGAGAGGTGTATGTCTGGAAATGAGAGGAAGCGTAAGGAATGTGCTCTACGCTTAGGTCTACAAAACAACGCTGTGGAAGTGCGGTGCTTGGACTGCCATCTCCTCTGCTAAGAAACGAA
The DNA here is from genome assembly GCF_003265705.2 of Callorhinus ursinus. Classification (NCBI taxonomy): domain Eukaryota; kingdom Metazoa; phylum Chordata; class Mammalia; order Carnivora; family Otariidae; genus Callorhinus; species Callorhinus ursinus. Next base: position 5,587 of record NW_027398522.1, on the reverse strand, counting down.
GTGGTTTGAGGCAAAGTGTGAAAGAAAGCAGAGGGGAAGCGTGATCTACCTTACTCGAGGAACAACTTTTTTTTTTTTTCCATTTTAATTTTTTATTGCTATGTTAATCACCATATATTACATCATTAGTTTTTGATGCAGTGTTCCATGATTCATTGTTTGTTCATAACACCCAGTGCTCCATGCAGAACGTGCCCTCCTCAATACCCATCACCAGGCTAACCCATCCCCCCACCCCCCTCCCCTCTAGAACCCTCAGTTTGTTTTTCAGAGTCCATCATTTCTCATGGTTCGTCTCCCCCTCTGACATACTCCCCTTTTCTTCCTCTCCTGTTATCTTCTTCTTTTCCTTTTTTCTTAAAATGTGTTGCGTTATTTGTTTCAGAAGTACAGATCTGTGATTCAACAGTCTTGCACAATTCACAGCGCTCACCGTAGCACATACCCTCCCCAATGTCTATCACCCAGCCATCCCATCCCTCCCACCCCCAACCACTCCAGTAACACTCAGTTTGTTTTCGAGGAACAACTTCTTACGGAGGGCTTTTCACTAGGAACACCATGCATGGGTCACGAAGATAGAAGGGTCTTCCAAAGTATGCGAGTTAGGCAGAGGAAAGGCCTACACGAATCTCTGCGAACCAAGTCTATCTCAAACGCGACTTCGAGCTCCCATCTGGGTTCGCGAGGAATTGACAGTCACAAAACGTATGTGTTGAATCCTAAACAAAGGGAGGACCATTCAGTCTGAAGAAACACCCCTGCAGAGAAACCGTGTTTCTACTACCATCTTCCCTGAACATGGTAGACTTTGGCAACGTAAGTGTGAAATCGCAAGGAATGTACCCCGTGCTTGTCCCACAGACATACTTAGTGTAGAATGTCTCTCCCCATTCGAATCTTGTCATGCAGGCGGATGGGTCTTCAAATGGACGTGGGCTCGCCTCAGGCCTAGTAGCCTTACACTGAACTTTGAGAAACCAGGCCACGTCAAACAGGCTGTCGTGCGAACATCTTGGTTCTTGAAGATAGAAGTCCTTGGAGATATATGTGTTGCTCTCTGAGAAAAGTTTCTTATACTCACCTCTCAAGAAACAAAACTGCAGGGAAATCGTCTTTCCACTACCACCTACAGGGAAGAAGATGGAAGCAATTTCCATTTTCGCCGTGAAGACACAAATACTGAGTCATGTACCACTGCAGGAGAAAGAAGTTGTGTCGAAAGTTTCTCCCTACTCAGATCTTGTTTCAGGAAGCTAGAAGCGTTTTCAGTTCCTTGCGTGAAAGCGTAAGGAAAATGCCATAGGCTGATTTGTGAAGAAAAATGTGGGTCGAATGTTACCACCAAGTCACAAGTTGTCCTCTATAGAGGTGTGTGTCTGGAAATCGGAGGAAGCGTGAGGAACGTGCTATACACTTAGTTCTACAAAACAACGCTGTGGAGTTGCGTTCCTTCGACTGCCATCTCCTCTGCTAAGAAACGAAGCGGCTTGAGGCAAAGTGTGAAAGAAAGCAGAGGGGAGGGGACGGAGCAAGATGGCGGAGGAGTAGGAGCCCTAGATTTCGTCTGGTCTCAGGAATTCAGCTGAATAGGGATCAAACCATTCTGAACACCTACGAACTCAACAGGAGATCGAACAGGAGTGTAGCAACAACTCTCTGAACAGAGCAGCCACCACTTACTGGAAGGTGGGGCGTGCGGAGAAGTGAATCCGAGGCGATATTCGGGAGGATAGACGGCGGGGGAGGGGCCTCCGCCGGCCGCTTCTGGCAAGTGATAGAGCCGCGGAGCACAAAATCGGACCTTTTAGAAGTTGGCTTGGCGGAGGGACGTCGCTGCAGTGGCTAAGCGGGGGGTGGAATCCTCCCGGGACAGTGTGGTCTCAGGACCCTTGGGGTCACGGAGAGACCGGGGGTGCCTGAGTGCGCCAGAGCTCCCAGGTATCAGAGCGGGGAAGCCGGCTGCAGAGACGGAGCAGAGTCGCAGGCTCTCAGCTCGGGGTTGCCATAAACGGTGATCTGCGGCCCAGTCGGGGCACGGCTCCCCCAGCAGGGACCCAACAAGCAGCAGATCCGGGGAGACTCCCCTTCCTTCCCGGGGAGGAGCGGTGCGGGAACGCACGGCAGGGATCTGCTGGGTTTGGAGACTCCGTGCGGGGTCGGGTGCCAGAGATAGCAACGCTCGATCACAGGCCGGGTGAGCACGGAGTGCGGCCGGAGACCGGGGACACGGGAGTGACTGCTTTTCTCTGGGGACACACTGAGGAGCGGGGCCCCGAGATCTCAGCTCCTCCGGGTGGAGATTGAGAGGCCACCATTTCTGCCCTGGTCCTCCAAAGCTGTACCGAGAGCTTGCAGGGAACAAAAGCTCCTGAGAACAAACCGGAGCAGCTTCCTTAGCCCGGACCCACAAGGGCGGGGCAATTCCGCCTCTGGCAAAGACATTTGGAAACCACAGCAACAGGCCCCTCCCCCAGAAGATCAGCACAAACAGCCAGCAAGCCAAGACTAAGTTGATCGATCAAGGAGAACGGGAGAACTCCAGCGCTAGGGGAATACTGCACATAGATTCATGGCTTTTTTTTTTTTTACCATGATCCATTATTTCATCAAAGTTAATTTTTGTTGACTGTTTTTTTTTATTTTTCTTTTTCCCTTTTTCAACCAACATCTTATCCATCCCTTTTTTTAAAAAAAAAAACATTTTTTATTTTTCATTTTTAGAGTCATATTTTATCCCTTCATAGTAGTTACCCTTATTTTTGGCATATATATATATAAGTTGTTCTCTCTTTAAAATTTTGGGGTACAGTTTCTTCTAACAGATCAAAATATAACCTAAATCACTAGTGTATGGCTTTGTTCTAGTCTCCTGCCTGATCACATTCTCTTCCTTTTTCCTTTTTTTTTTCTTAAATATTCTTTCTTTTTTCAAACAACTTATCTTACCAAGTCCTTTCATAAAATCTTTTATAATTTTCATCTTTACAGTCATCTTCCATCCCTTCATTGTATCAACCCTTATTTTGTGCATATATGTCTTTCTTCCTTTAAAATTTTAGGAGGCACTTTTTTCTAACAGACCAAAATACGCCCAAAATCTAGGGTGTGGCACTGATCTATGCAAGCCTGATTATATTTGATCACATTCTGCTTTTTTTGTATTGTTCTGTTTTTGTTTTTATCCTTTTTTTTTCCTCTTTCTTTTTTTCTTTCTTTCCCTTTCTTTTCCCCTGGTTTCAGGTCTTTTCTGATTTGTATACAGTATATTTGCTGGGGACGTTGTAAACCTGTTAGCATTTTGTTCTCTCATTCATCTATTCTCCTCTGGACAAAATGACAAGACGAAAGAAATCACCTCAGCAAAAAGAACAAGAGGTAGAACCGTCAGCCAGGGACCTACTCAATACGGACATTAGTACGATGTCGGACCTAGAGTTCAGAATCATGACATTAAAGATACTAGCTGGGCTTGAAAAAAGCGTGGAAGTTATTAGAGAAACCCTTTCTGGAGAAATAAAAGAACTAAAATCTAACACAGTCGAAATCAAAAAGGCTATTGATGAGGTGCAATCCAAAATGGGGGCACTAACTGCTAGGATAAATGAGGCAGAAGAGAGAATCAGCGATATAGAAGACCAAATGATGGAAAATAAAGAGGCTGAGAAAAAGAGAGAGAAACAACTACAGGATCACGAGGGCAGAATTCGAGAGATAAGTGATACGATAAGACGAAACAACATTAGAATAATTGGGATCCCAGAAGAAGAAGAAGAGAGAGACAGGGGGGCCGAAGGTATATTGGAGCAAATTATAGCAGAGAGCTTCCCTAATGTGAGGAAGGAAACAGGCATTCAAAGCCAGGAGGCACAGAGAACCCCTCTCAAAATCAATAATAATAGGTCAACACCCCGACATCTAATAGTAAAACTTACGAGTCTCAGAGACAAAGAGAAAATCCTGAAAGCAGCTCGGGAGAAGAGATATGTAACCTACAATGGTAGAAACATTAGACTGGCAACAGACCTATCCACAGAGACCTGGCAGGCCAGAAAGGACTGGCAAGATATCTTCAGAGCACTAAACGAGAAAAATATGCAGCCAAGAATACTATATCCAGCTAGGCTATCACTGAAAATAGAAGGAGAGATAAAAAGCTTCCAGAACAAACAAAAACTAAAGGAATTTGCAAACACGAAACCAGCCCTCCAAGAAATATTGAGAGGGGTCCTCTAAGCAAAGAGAGAACCTAAAAGCAGCAAAGAGCAGTAAACGAACACAGACAACAGACAGTTAACAGTCACCTTACAGGTAATACAATGGCACTAAATTCATACCTTTCAATAGTTACCCTGAATGTAAATGGGCTCAATGCCCCAATCAAAAGACACAGGCTATCAGATTGGATTAAAAAACAAGACCCATCCATATGCTGTCTGCAAGAGACTCATTTTAGACCCAAAGACACCCCCAGATTGAAAGTGAGGGGGTGGAAAACCATTTACCATGCTAATGGACACCAAAAGAAAGCTGGGGTGGCAATCCTTATATCAGACAAACTAGATTTTAAAACAAAGACTGTAATAAGGGATGAGGAAGGACACTATATCCTACTTAAAGGGTCTATCCAACAAGAAGATCTAACAAGTGTAAATATCTATGCCCCGAACATGGGAGCAGCCAATTATATAAGGCAATTAATAACAAAAGCAAAGAAACACATTGACAACAATACAATAATAGTGGGGGACTTTAACACCCCCCTCACTGAAATGGACAGATCATCTAAGCAAAAGATCAACAAGGAAATAAAGACTTTAAATGACACACCGGACCAAATGGACTTCACAGACATATTCAGAACATTCCATCCCAAAGCAACGGAATACACATTCTTCTCTAGTGCCCATGGAACATTCTCCAGAATTGATCACATTCTAGGTCACAAATCAGGTCTCAACCGGTACCAAAAGATTGGGATCATTCCCTGCATATTTTCAGACCACAATGCTTTGAAACTAGAACTCAACCACAAGAGGAAAGTCGGAAAGAACTCAAATACATGGAGGCTAAAGAGCATCCTACTAAAGAATGAATGGGTCAACCAAGAAATTAAAGAAGAATTAAAAAAATTCATGGAAACCAATGAAAATGAAAACACAACTGTTCAAAATCTTTGGGATACAGCAAAGGCAGTCCTGAGAGGAAAGTATATAGCAATACAAGCCTTTCTCAAGAAACAAGAAAGGTCTCAAATACACAACCTAACCCTACACCTAAAGGAGCTGGAGAAAGAACAGCAAATAAAGCCTAAACCCAGCAGGAGAAGAGAAATCATAAAGATCAGAGCAGAAATCAATGAACTAGAAACCAAAAGAACAGTAGAACAGATCAACGAAACTAGGAGCTGGTTCTTTGAAAGAGTTAACAAGATTGATAAACCCCTGGCCAGACTGATCAAAAAGAAAAGAGAAATGACCCAAATCAACAAAATCATGAATGAAAGAGGAGAGATCACAACCAACACCAAAGAAATACAAACAATTATAAGAACATATTATGAGCAACTCTATGCCAGCAAATTAGA
>NW_027398521.1:2224-11035 GCF_003265705.2 Callorhinus ursinus | reverse complement strand
GGAAGAGATGGCCAGGGCCTTTTTGCCAGCCTGAGCAGAACATGCACCCTGGATGTGAGTATAGGAGGCCACAATGATGGAGAAGGGAAGAAACAGCATGAAGATACAGCAAGCATATATAACGTTGTCAAAAATGGATGTGTCTATACAGGCCAGTTTCAACAAGGATAGCACCTCACAAAAGAAGTGGTTCACTTCCCTCAAGCCACACTAGGGAAAGGTCATTACGACCACCATCTGGATCACACCATCTATTATCCCAAAGGCCCAAGAGCTCCCGACAATCTGGAGGCAGACCCTCTGACTCATGAGGACAAGATAGTGAAGTGGGTGGCTAATGGCCACATAGCGGTCATAAGCCATGAGTCCCAGCAAGAGCCCCTCAGATCCCACAAGACAGACAAATTGGCCAATTTGTATGCCACAACCCACAAAGGAGATGGACTTCTTGCCAGACAGGAAGTTTACCACCATCTTTGGCACAATGGTACAAACCAACATGAGGTCCCTGAGAGAGAGCTGACTGAGGAAAAAGTACATGGGTATGTGAAGTCGAGAAACTATGTAGATGAGGAAGAGGAGGAGAACATTCCCACAGAGGGCCACTGTGAAGACCACCAGAACGACAGAGAAAAGGACAAGGTCAGTTGGACTGCGAGAAAAAATGCCCAAGAAGATGAAGTCATCTGTGGTTGATTGATTCAACCATATCTCCATGTCTTAGTTGATGTTCCCGGTCACCTGTGAGTGTGAACAATAAATATTGGATTGACTGACATTTCTTTATTACCTCTGCATTCTACATCTTCAGCCAGCTGTTTTGTTTGTAACTCGTGAGACCTCAACAACATAAACTTTGGGACATAGAAGGGACACTCCTTTGTATTCCCATCTGACAGCAATAGAAGTCATACTAGCTTGTAGAATGGACCAACTATCTATTTGTGTAAATCCTTACCAGGAAGTTTATCATAGGACCCCTCTGCAAGTAGAGTTTTGGTTTTATTATAGCATATTGAGTCTTTTATGATATCACACAGATTTGGTAAACTATGTTAAGCATAAAGCATATATTTCTCCAAACTCATCCTGTCAAATGTTGTTGTCTTTTAGGTCTCAGCACAAACCTGCTTCTGCCATTGAAGGGGTCCCAAGTAACCCCCGTGCCAGGTGATCTTTTCTCCTCTGGTTTTCTACATCACATTTCTTTGCCCTGAGAATGTGCTCCTTGGGTTGCTGTTACGGTTCATGGCAGCCTTCCAACTGGTTTCCCTTGCCTCTCTACCCAGCAGCTGGAGAGTTAAACCGTCTGAAATGCAAGTCAGATGATGTCACTCTTGGGCTCAAGACAGGCCATTGGCTCCCAACACAGATCCAGGCCAAACACTTGCAAGGCCCCCAAGTCCTATACAACCCACCCCCATGGATGCTCTTCCCACACTCAATACTGCAAGCTGGGCTCTGACTCTTGTCCCCTTACTCAGGGTGTTTCTGCTACCAGAACCTCCTTATTCTTTCCTGGCTCAAGCCGGACACACTCTTACCCTAGGACATTTACTTTCCCTCTTCTTTTCTTTCTTTTTTAAAAGAATTTCTTTATTTGACAGAGAGAAAGAAAGAAAGATCATAATTAGGCAGACAGGCAGGCAGAGGGAGAGGGAGAGGGAGAAGCAGGCTCCCTGCTGAGCAGGGAGCCTGGTGCGGGGCTTGATCCCAGGATGCTGGGATCATGGCATGAGTGAGCCAAAGGCAGGCACTTAACTGACTGAGACACACAGGCGCCCCTACCTTCCCTTTTCATGGAATGTTTCTCTTCCAGCTAACTTCATGGCTCACCCTCACTTCAGTTCTATAATAAGTGTCATTGAGAACTTCTCTGCAAAGCCTCCAATGTTCCTATCTATGTGTGTGTTGACTTAACCAAATAAGAGGATTAAGTAACAGGCAGTTGCAATCTCCAAGTTTTGAGAGCAGAAAGCCTGGATTCTTTCATTGCAGAAGCTTTTGTTCTTGACCTGAATATACTACGAATTCGTGGCTGGATTCTTTCCTGTGAGGGACAGTGAATATCTTCAGGTACTTATAAATGACGAAGATGTTCTCCAAAAATGGGTGAGAGTAGTATCTAGGATACATTTGTGAGGAGTGTATTCACCTCTACTTCACTTCCCTGCAAAGAGGAAATGCAAAGACCCCACAGGACAGTTTTCTGATTTACCAATGAAACCTATATTCCTGATGTCACTTTTGCTCATGGCAGGATAACTGGCTCCTAGAAGAGTGCCTGGCATATATTATGTCCTCAATAAATATTGTTCAATGATTATTGTAAAGCGCAAACGACTAAAGAAACTATCCTAGCATCTCTCATGCTCATTTTTTGCTCTCTAAATTTATTTCTCTCTGTATAGTTAATGGCTTCATTGTTTTCCTAGAAAAAACACCATGAAAGAATTCACCTTGTCTCTACAATATTATTTTGGGGACAAGGTGACTCCTTGTTGCCTTTTAGCCCAACAGGCAGAGATGACAGATGATAGAAAGATGATAGATAGATGATAGATAGATTATAGGTAAGTAGATAGATAGATGATGGAAGATATATAGGCAAACCGAAAGATCACACATTAGACTTTGGATATCTCAATACGGAAGAAACTTATAGTCCTCAACAGATTGCCCCCAATGACCCACATCGATGTTACTTCTTCCAAACCCAGCAAACCAAGGAAGGAAGGGTGAAACACAAGAATCAAAATGACAGAAGCAGGAGAAATAGTGAAAGGAAAGACTCTTGCCCTCTTCCCCATGGTGGGTCCCTAAGCCCTGTCAGGCCTGAGCTAGGCAGAGGTGATCAGATAGGTTCTGAATTAAATGGAAGATTTAAGTCGTGACTTGAATAAGGCTGGATCATAGCCTACTGAAAGCCAGTCTTGATTAGCTAAGTAGGGTGGGACTTACACCCAAAGCTGACCAGACAGCTCTGCAATCAACCTGATATCCATCAAGCGGTGGGCAAGAAGATTCCAGGTATGGAGGTGGTCCTAGCTTAAAGTAAAGCTCCTTTTTTTGGTAACCAATCAAGTTTCATCCAATCACTATGTGTGTTCGATAAATGGTAATATAACAGATTTTACATGACAAATACAATTGCAAATTTTACAGACAATAGTCTAAAGGGACTTACATAGGCTGAAGTGGATGTGTGTCAAATCTGTGGGAGGTGAGAATAATAACAATGAACTTTCGATGAGCTTTATAGAATGAATTAAGTTTCAATAGGAAATACCAAGCTGGCAAACTAAGTTCCAATGGAACAATAACTTGAACGAGAATGTGGAGGTGGTAATTCTTCAGTTAAATATTGGAACCAGAGAGATTACTGGGTATCAGATTAAGTAGAAAAGGAAGCTGGAACAGAAGAGTGTAAGATGGCTATAGGGAGTTTCTTCAAAAGCCAGGTTGCTGTGCCTGGAACGTTTGGCAGAAAACCTATTTTTTCTGGGTGCCTCTGTCTCCATCTCCCTGTGTCTTCTAACATCTCCCATCAATCCCCCTTCTCTTAGCCCTCTGATCCATTCTCTCTTCTCTGTGCATCAGTCTCCAATTGAAGCCCCAAGAGCTTTGTATGGCAGGTAAAACATGTGTTTTACTATTGTGAAAATAAAATGAAAACCAGTCAAATAAAACTGAAGACTCAAAACAAAAGATAAATTGGCTATTTTGCCCACTGGTTTCCAATGAATTGGTCATTTTAAAAAGTGACCTGCTTCCATGATATAAGGCGAAAAACAGAGCAACTGTAAAATTTTCATCCAACCTGGGATACTCTTCAGATGGCGAGAGAGTGCTGTCCAGGATTACACTGGGAAGACCGGCATAATATCTGTAGACCACAGGGCTATCCACAGTAAAATGTGAAAGGCACTGAGTTTAGAGAAATGTCTGACAGTTTTGGGATGACAACCATTTCCCTGCCACCATCTGACTCTTCTGAATGTGGGTACTCTTCTTTCCCTCCACTGGGTTTTAATGCCCATAAGGCTAGATTGTATTAAGTCCCCACCATTGATTCCAGTACAGTGTCTCACCTAGTGTGCTGTATCGTGGGCCTTCAGTAGATATAGAGTGACTTCATGGGACAGGTAAAGAACAAGTGTGGATTGCATGGTATAGAGGCAGACTACTGGGACAGTCACAGATGGAGACCCTGTGAGGGTCCTTAGAGTTACTGGGGAAGTATGGAATGTGTCTGCAGTTGGAGGGAGAGCACCAAGAGCAGCTTCCTGCCCTTGACAAGGTTTTCTCACACTATCCCAACTGGCCCCTCTCTGGTCCTGTCCCCAAACTCCCTGATTGGGTTTCTTTAATTGTAAGCTTGGGACCTACTATTCCAGAGCTGGAGTGTGTGGACTTCCCTGGGAGTCAACAGCTTCACCCTCCTTGCCCAGGCTTAGTGTTAAGTACCTGCATTGGCAGTGGGAGACAGAGGCAATCTGGGCCTCTGTGGAGGCCCACAATCTGGGCAGTTTGTGGAAGGTGGATTGGTGTCTGTGGGTGGGCTGGGATGCACAGGTGCTGGTTCTGTGCCCACCACCATCTCATCTCTTTAAGTCTCCTTTCTTTCATTCCACTTTTACTGAGAAGAGGCTGTTGTCTGTTTGAGTCTTACTGTTTGAGCTAGAGAGCCACGGGAGGGCTGAGAGTGATAAGGGCTTTGATAGCCTGCTTGAGAGGTGAGTGAGGGGCTGAGGAAGGACAGATTTGGAAGGTTATTCCTTCTCTCCTCTGACCCAGTAAGTACAAACTCAGGGAAGGACAATGAAATTATGTTGGTGTTAGAAATTCCTCCACAGGATATCTGCTGGTTTTTTTTTCTTCCAGGGAACCCATTTAAAGGTGAGTGAGGGTCTTTCCATATCACCTCCTTACCTCTTCCTTGCACTTTCTATTATTGATTTCAGGTCATTCCTCCACTCCTATTTGTTTATCAGTATTTCATCTTCCTCTTATTGTCTGTCCCCTTCAGTTCCTTTTGGGGGCGGAGGATAAAGGGCTTGAGCATATTCTTTCTAGTGTTATGTCTTCTAAAACAGAGACAACAGATGAGTGGGAAGAGGTGCAGGTGAAGGAGAGACCGAAGGGCTGATATAGGACATAGAGTTAACTTGTCCCTAAAATTATACTGTAGAGTCAAAGTCTCCTTTTGTGCTGTCACTTTGAGGGAAAAAAATGAAGCCATTAACTAAACATCCCTGAAATAAATGAAGTTAGAGAGCATGAACTGAATATGTGAGATGCTCGAGTAGTTTCTTGAGTTTTTGCATATTATAGTTAATCTTTCAACAAAATTTGCTGAGAACATACTCTGTGCCAGTAGTATTCTAGGAGCTGAGGATCCCCACATGAGCAAAAGTGGCATCAGGAATATAGGTTCTAGCTGGGAAAGCAGAAAACAAATCCATGCAAATTAAATGTAGAATGCCTGATGGTGTTGAGTGTTCTGAGAAGCAAAAGGGCAGGGAAGAAATGGAGAGGGAAAGGGATTTCAATTCCAAATAGGTGTTGGGTAAAGCCTGGTTGAGTAAGTGAGGAGAAGCTGAAGGAACAGTGTTGAGTGTATCTGGGAAGAGTCTTCCGTGAGGAAGTTAGAGCATGTACCAATTCCTCCTGAAATGCAGGGAGGCCAGTGACACCAGAATAGAGGAAATTCCAGGGAAAGCAGAAGAAAAGGAGGTTTGGGTGATGATGGAGGGCTAGCTAGATGAGTCTTCCTTTACTCTTGAAACTTATTTCTCTTTTATTTTGCAGAAACAACTGCACTCTAGTGCTTTGTACAAATAGATTAAAGTGGGAGCAAGGAGAGAAGGAGGAGGCAAATCCAGTTAAGGCCCATTGCCATCATCCAGGGGCGCAACAATGAGAGTGTAGCCAGCTGGGACCTGCAGGAATGAGATGTGGCCAGGAGTGAATACATTCTTCAGGAGGAGTCAGCAGGGGTTCTGATGTGTGTGAGAAGAGAGGAATCAAGGATACACCATGTGTTGTTGTTCTGGGCAACTGACGGACTTGCCATTAATTGAGCTGGGAAGAGAGGAAAACAGTTGTTTCCACATGGGAGACCAAGTGTTCTGTCTGGTCATTTTAGATAGGTAAAGCCCATTGGACAAACAAGTGGAGGTGTTGAGTATAAGTAGAAATAAGAATCAGAGTTCAGAGGAGTTGTCCAAGAAGAGAGGGAAATGTCATTTTTCACCTGTGTAGTATTGTATTATAAGAGTTGGGAGGAAGGAATGGTGTGGAATGCATCTCTTTGTAGGTGCACGTGACTGAGTGCCTCTGCACACTGTTAGTAAGGCTGGTTGTCCTCAGCACAGGAGGAAGAACTTTTTTAAAAAATATATTTTATTTCTTTCTTTGACAGAGAGAGATAGCGAGAGAGGGAACACAAGCAGGGGGAGTGGGAGAGGGAGAAACAGGTTTCCCATGGAGCAAGGGAGCCTGATGCAGGGCTCGATCCCAGGTATTTGTCTTTCTCTGCTTGACTTATTTTACTTGGCATAACACCTTCTAATTCCATTCACATCTTTGCAAATGGCAAGATGTCATTCTTTTTGATGGCTATTATTGCACTGTATTTAAATAACACCTCTTCTTTATCCATTCATCTGTCGATGGACATCTGGTCTGTTTCCATAATTTCGCTAATGTGGACATTGCTGCTATAAACTTTGGGGTGCATTTGCCCCCTTTGACTCACTTTGCTTGGGTCCTTTAGATAAATACCTAGAAGTGCAATTGCTGGGTCATAGGATAGTTCTATTTTTAACTTTTTAATGAACCTCCATAATGTTTTCCAGAATGGCTGTACAAGCTTGCATTCATACCAATGGAGTAAGAGGGTTCTTTCTCCACATCCTTGCCAACATCTGTTGTTTGCTCAGGTGACAATTTTAACCATTCTGACCATTGTAAGGTGGTGTCTCGTTGTGGTTTTGATGTATTTCCCTGATACCGAGTGATGTTGAGCATTTTTTCATGTGTCTGTTGGCCATTTGGATGAATTCTTTGGAGAAATGTCTGTTCATGTCTTCTGCCCATTTATTGACTGGATACTTTGCTATTAGGCTGTTGAGTTTGATAAGTTCTTTACAGATGTTGGATACTAGCCCTTTATTTGATATATCATTTGCAAATATCTTCTCCCATTCCCTAGATTGCCTTTCAGTTTTGTTGACAATTTCCTTTGCTGTGCAAAACATTTTATCCTGATGAAGTCCCAATAGTTCATTTTTTCCCCCCTTGCTTTGGAGACGTGTCTGGCAAGAATTTGGGGAGCTTCAGTTTCTTACATCAGTGTTTCACAGTTTTCAGAGTACAGGTCTTTCCCCTGTTTATTTAATTTTATTCATAGGTATCTTATTGTTTTTGGTAAAATTGTAAGTGGACTTTATTTCTCTTCCTGCTGCTTTATTATTAGTGTATAGAAATAGATCTCTGTATGTTGAGTTTGTATACTGTGACTTTACTGAATTCATGTATCAGTTCTAGCAGTTTTTGGTGGTCTTTTGGGTTTTTACATAGAGTATCGTGTCATCTGTAAATATTGACAATTTTGCTTCTTCCTTGCCTTTTATTTCTTTTTGTTGTCTGGGTGCTGTGGCTAGGACTTCCAGGTGTATTTGAATAGTTGTGGTGATTGTGAACATCCCTGTCTTGTTCCTGACCATAAAGGAAAGGTTCTTAGTTCTCATCCTTAAGGAATGATATTTACTGTGGGTTTTTCATATATTACCTTGATTATGTTGTGGTATGTTCCCTCAAACCCTACTCTGTTGAGGTTTTTTTTCATGAATGGGTGTGGCTCTTTGTCAAATCTTTTCTGCATCTATTGATGAGATTTTATGGTTCTTATTTTTTTAAAAAATTTAATGTGATGTATCACATTTATTGATTTGTGAATACTGAACCATCGTGGTAACTCAGGAATAAATCCAACCTGATAGTGGTGAATAATTTTTTTAATGTATTGTTGGATTTGGTGTGATAGTATTTTATTGAGGAAATTTCCTCCAGGTTCATCAGTTATACTGGCCTGCAGTTATCTTGGGTCGCCGTGTTTTTATCTGCATAAATATAAATAAATAATAAATCTTAAAAAAATAAAAATTAAAAAATAGTTTATTTATTCATTCATTCATTTGAGAAAGAGAGAGACAAAGAGAGCTAGTGAACAGGAGCAGGCGTGAGGGGAAAGTCAGAGGGAGAATCAGGTTCCCCACTCAATGACCCCAGTACCCTGGGGTCATGACATGAGCCAAAGGCAGTCATCTGCAGAGTCTCTCTTTGCCTGCTGTGGGCAGTGTTTGGGACGTGGCTTGAATGTGGTGAGTTTTAACCTGGTGTGCTTTACTCTGCTTGTGAAATGAGACTTGTCACCACTTCCACCAGAACGGAGGCCGTGCCGAACTCTCTGGTTGGGAGACATGGTGTGAGTAGTTGTTTGTGCTGGTGTTCTAAGTGAGGTGCCTGCTGTGCTGGGACTGAGGCAAGCATGCGTGAGAAGTGCAGTCCCACTGGAGCACAGGGTGTTAAGGCTTGGTGTAGGCAAGTTACGCAGCCAGTGTTGGCAGTGCACTGCTTCCCACAGGTGGTTCTGTGCTTTACTGAGGGGCAAGGGTGGGAAATGAACCTGAGAAGCTCCTTTTTTCCTGGAAAGGCAGCTCTGTGAATGCTGCTTCTCAGGGATGCCCTCGGAGAAGTGTAATCTCCTCCCTGTATGCCCCAGGAATTCTTCCGATCACTGTCTGT
>NW_027398521.1:0-2124 GCF_003265705.2 Callorhinus ursinus | reverse complement strand
TCTCTCTCTCTCTCCCTTCTTTGCAATCACAGCTCCCTCCTCTGCAGAGCACCTGTAATCTGTTTCTCCCCTATACCAAGTATTCCTATCTTCTTCAATTTGGCCTCTTCTCTCTCTTTAGTTTTGGAGTTTGTTCTGTCAGTCTTCAGGTCAATTTCTGAGCTATTTAGGATGACTTGATAAATATCTAGCTACGTTCAAGGGATGTGGCAAGTCTCGGGTCCTCCTACTTTGCTACCATCTCCCCCCACCCAATTCATCATTTTTTCTCTTTTCTGATCATGCCCAAAGTTGCTATTTTGGTTTTGGCATCTGGGTGGCTCAGTTGGATAAGAATCTGACTTCAGTTCAGGTCATGATCTTAGGATTATTGGTTTGAGTCCCACATCAGACCCTGTGCTCAGCAGAAAGTCTGCTTGAAATTCTCTCCCCCTCCTTCTGCCTCTCCCTCTGCCTTGCCTGTGCCCCTCTCTCCGTGCCTCCCCCCAGTTGGGCTCTCACTAATAAATAATTATGTATGTTTAAAATTGCTATTCGGGGGGAATTTTGTATGACATGTCCTTTAAACACAAAAACTGAGTTGCTGAATTTTTAAACATTAGTAGGTAATTATACTGTTATATTATATTTTATTTTTTTATTATTTTATAATACTATATTTTTGTGAGAAAAAGAGGAGAGCAGGAGCAGGGCTGGGCAGAGGGAGAAGCAGACTCCCTACTGAACAGGGAGCCCGAGGGGGACTCCATCCCAGGATCCTGGGATAATGACCTGAGCAGAAGTCAGACGCTTAACGGAGTGAACGACCCAGGTGCCCACACATGCATTTTAATAAAAGGAGCTAACAAAGAGCTCAGAGTGCCAAATGTGTTAAATGTAATTTCTAATTTTATCCCTCCTAAAACCTTGTGAACTAACAAAATCTTCAGCTCCAGTAAGGCAGAAAATTCTGTGGGCTTGACCTTCAAATTATATCCAAAACCTGTCAACTTCTGCCACCTCCTTTATTTCTACCCTCATCCAAGTGCCACGATTTCTTATCTGACTTATTATATGAGCATCGCTACGGACCTTACACAAAAGGCACAGTGATTCCTTGAAGCCTTAAGGCAGATCATATTTCCCCTCTGCTCAAAGTCCTACCATTTTACACTGACCTACTAGGCCCTAGGCAACGTGGGCCCTATTCCCTCTGGTCAACGCTCTTTAGCTTTATCCCTGGCTCTCTCTGCTCAAGAATACTGTTTCATCTGCCTGGAACACTTTATATCTGTGGCCGGACTCTCCCAAGACTTACCATGTCCTCTCCCTCACCATTTTTTGTGCACACCCACGGACTCTTAGGAAGTGAATGCAGGTCTCTTGAGAGCAGTGTGAGTGAGTGATGGGGGGAAGATGGTTTGTCCAGTTCAGGAAGATCTTTGCAGAAGACATGGGTCAAGATTATTTCCCAAATCCCTCCAGAGCCCCTGTGATGGAAACTATAGAAACCAGTTCCTGGCAGAGTCTTCTCACACCTCACTCTTGTTCCACATTTAGTCTCAATGATCAAGAATCAATCTGATCACAGAATTCCTTCTTTGCATGGAGAGACATGTTTGTATCCTCTATACTTTCTGCAGTGTGCCGCTGTCAGCATAAGTGGTAGACAAAATGTTCCAGCCATTTTTCTTTGAGATTTTATACTCTATTACTTGTACATAAAGCACAACTGCAAGAAGGCACAGAAATCTTTATGTTGCTGAATAACATAAGATACATGGAAATGGAGTTTGTATTCCAGTAATTAGTAAGTAATTACTGCCAGAAATGTTGGACTTCCTTTACTGGTAGCTATGATGGTATAGATAATAAATGGAAGTTTAGAGAGAGAAATAACCTTGCTCAAGGTAGCACAGCTCCTCTATGCTAGATTCTAGCATCATTACCACATTTCAGTGCACAAATGACTTCTGAATTGGTTCCCCTCCTCACTCACTTTAAACATGCAACTCAGAATAAAGACTTCCCCTACCAACCCTAAGGAGAATTTAACTATTGCCTGTGGGCCTTCAAACCATGGAAATTTTGGTGCTCAATGTGGGGAAAGATTCACTATGTAGCTGGTCATGTACCATCTTTTAC
>NW_027398520.1:0-11043 GCF_003265705.2 Callorhinus ursinus | reverse complement strand
GGTATTATAGTAATTCTCATCCTTGGGGCTGGCCCTGAAGCCCTCTCTTAGATCCCCCAACGCTCCAGAAGGCACTACTGCATCTGTCAAGTATTCTCATTTGCAACCATCCAGTGGTCCGGTCTCATCAAATCGCTTAGGATCTTGAACGGCTTCTGCCATCATCGCACAGTGCTGTGTGCTGTGCAGCAGTGGGCGGGTCACAGTCATTTTCTCCCTGGAGCCCTAAGGGAACCCAGGCACTCTGATCACAGATGCCGTGCTTGTCCACGACTACACTGACTTCCTGTGGGATACGCACGTGGTTGTTATCACGAACAAAATAGCAGCCTCTTACTAGAACTTTTCTATTTATACAGCGGGTCATGGAGATGATTTCATTTGCTAAAACAAGCCACAAGGCACACAATAGGCTTAGCTTCTGGCTCTTCACTGAGCCCAAGCCAAACACCTAGGGAGCTCTATTTCTGGAGTTTCTGACAAAATACAAGGATGGCCCCTTTATCCATGACTTAGGCTTCCAATAGCTAAGCCTCAGGGTCTAACATGCATTTCATTCTGCCATTCACTTCTGCTGCCATTCCAGAATACAGTGGTCACAAGGAATTATCTGAAGCGGGACGTTGGCTACCCTGTAGCCTCTTCTCATTGAGATAAATGAGTAGATCAATATCCTGCTATCTGCTTCTCACCCCCAAATATTCATTCACATCTTTCCACCACCCTGTCATGATTTACGATTTAGGCAGGACAAGGCATGTGCTTTGCTGACCATCAAACACATCCCGTGGTTACTTGATAGGTAATTGGGAGCCTTGGCCCAGTTGAAAAATTAATGCCAACAGGGGTCTCGTGTTTGCGATCAGCCTCTAAATAGTGCTAAGCTAAGGAAATTCCATCATTTCCCTGCTCTTCTAAACCCAACCCTGGGTTTTCCCATACATCTGCTGCCCTGGTACAGAAGGATGCACGCTGCTTTCTGACACTGGCTGTTAGTAGCCCAGGACAGCTAAAAGAACTCAGCACCTGAAAAGCCAGTTCCCTGCAGGGAAGGAGAAGTACCAGTGAGAGGAGCCGACAGGCAACTTCCTGAGAGGTTTCCAGAGAAACAGCTGTTGCAAGCAATGCCAATTCTGTTCTAGGGACCCCAAACCAGTTGCTTTTAAATTATTTGCGAATAAATTAAAACTGCTTATCACTCAAAATTGCCCAGCATCTTAAGAAACCTTGCAGGTACTGCCATGAGGCTCAATTCCCGACTTGTGTCAAGGGCTGCCGCACTGCCTGGCCCATTGGAGGGAGCCAGTGAACTGGGACCCAAGTTCCTGGGAGGGACCAGCTCATGGAAGAGCGGGAGGAAACAAAAAAACGTGCCAGTAGATTTGTCCACAACGTATGCTTTGTCTCACTTGTAGCATAATGCAAACTGCTTCTTTCACCCTCTCTGCCACCTTGGCTTTTAGACGTATATGGTGTTAAATCTGGAAGGGGCCTTACGGATTGTATCAACCAGGAAAAGCTAAGTTAACGCTGCCCGTCTATGAATTTTCTGACGTGATTTTCAATTATTCTGCTGCTCGCTCCTGGTATATATATTTATATACTACGGTTTCCCTTTCTCTGGTTGAACTTTTACTGATACAACACCTAGAGGATGGGTATAATAAAAAAGGACGACATGAAACAATATTGATATGAAAAAACTGGAACCCACGTAGATTGCCGATGGGAATGTAAAATGACGCAGCGACTTTGGAAAACACGTAGGAAGATCCTCAAAAAGTTATCATACGACCTAGCAATTTCATTCCTTCATATATACTCAAGAGAATTGAAACACACGTCCACACAAAATCGTGTGCATGAATATTCAGAGCAGTATTATTCATAATACCCTAAATGTGGAAAAAACCCAAATGTACATCAACTGATGGATAGATAAACAAAATGTTGTATCATCTATACAATGACATATTCATGCATTAAAAAGGAATGAACTAAACACTTAGGAAAAAAAAAAAAGAAGGAAGTACTGACACTTGCTTCAACATGGATCAACCTTTCCAACATTGCTAAGTTCAAGTATCCAAAGCGGGCAAATCCACAGACATAGAGAGTAGGTCAGTCACTGTCAGGGTCTGTGGGTAAAAGGGAATTACCCTTAATGGATACAGGATCTCTTTTTGGAGGAATGAAAATATTCTGCAATTAGACAGTGGTGATGGTTTCACAATCATGTGACTATACTAAAACCACTAAATTATATATTTTAAAGGGGTAGGTTTAATTATGTGAATTATATCCAAATAAAATATTATTAATAAAAAAATAAGGCAGTTCTCCTAGTTGGGGTCTAAGAATGAGATGCAGTACCCTACTCGTAAACTTGAATTACTGTCACTTGGGAGTAGGTGGATGGGTTGCCTTTGGAGGGAGGGACAGCAATACTCCTATACCCACATTTCAATAGTGCTAAGCCATGGTCCCCAAGGCATAGGGGTAATCCAGTCATTGACTATTAAGACTGTCCCTTCAAGACTTGCTGCCCTGCTTCAAATATTGTGATTGGCTGACAGCCTGGTAGCTTCTTTGGGATATGCCTTTACTATAGAATCAAACTCATGATCCTCAAGGGATAAGCACTGGCCAATGACTAAGCAATGCCCTTGTAGCCAGGGCCACACACTTCTCAAAGAGGGCACCAGCTAGTGACAGAACAATCTAGGGGTACAAAATCGACAACCCTATAGTTAGATCACTCAGGAGAAAAGAAGGTTCAAATTACCTAGGTCAAGAACAAAAGAGGAGACAAGATACAAATAAAAAGGGTTAGATGTGAATACTGGGAATAACTATATGCTGACAAATTAGATAACATGAATAAGATGCAGAGATTCCTAGAAGACACAAAGAACCAACACTGACTCAAGAAGGTAGAAAGTCAGACTAGACCTATAACAAGTAAGAAACTGAGTTACCAGTCAAAAAGATTTCTACAAAAAAAAAATCAGGGTCAGATGACTTCACTCGTGAATTCTACTTTTTTAAACTTTTAAAACTCCTCTTGGGAGTGCTGTGAGGAATAACACATAAAGCCCTTAGAACAGTGCCTGGCACGTAGTGACTGCTTGATTTGTATCATGAAAAGTCTGATGACTCAAGGGCTGAACAGATTAACGGGGCCACAAGATTGGAGGCGAAAGATACTGTGAATATGCGTGTTGCCCATTATTATAAGAGGCTGGGGCATGGCAGTGTTGAGAGCTCTGATCAGAATCCAAAGAGCTGGGCGCCTGGGTGGCTCAGCGACTGCCTTCGGCTCGGGTCATGATCCTGGAGTCCCGGGATCGAGTCCCGCGTCGGGCTCCCCGCTCAGCGGGGAGTCTGCTTCTCCCTCCGACCCTCCCCCCTCTCATGTGCTCTCCCTCTCTCTCTCATTCTCGCTCTCTCAAATAAATGAATAAATAAAATCTTAAAAAAAAATCAAAACAAAAAATCCACAGAACTGGGACATAAACGAACAGAAGGATGGGGTGACAAGCTGAAAGATGAGAAAATGGTAGTTAGCCCTGGGAAAGGGTCCAGAAACCAGAAACCAGGGTGGACCAGAAAGCAGCCTTTGAGGGAAGCAAGTTTGGCAACAGGAGTTGAAAAGCAGGCATCTTCACAGAAAACCCGAGGCTGAGATTATCACTAGACCCCTCTGAGAAATGAGTAAACTAAGGAACCATGAGTTTAGGTAATTGTTGGTTTGTAACCTTTTCAGGATTTCCTGGGTAATAATCTGAAACTGGCTCCCATCTGTGGAGAGCAGGGAGAGATCAAAGAAAGAGGCAAGCCACCCAAGATTGGTAGGTAGCAGGTTTAATAAGCAAGGGAACTTACATGTGAGGCTTGTCTTGGGTGGCTGCAAGATGAGTAGATCCTATACCCTAACCCACCAGAATCCTAAGAGTTTATCCAGAGGCCTTAACAGGGTTCAGTCACGTCTACCATCCAGATGGTCGGAACACCACAATCTACCTCAAGGCTGCATCCTTTGGCAGCTTCTGGGAGCAGGGAAGGTAAGCAGAATGCACGGTCCAAGGACAGGGGAGGTGAGGAACCTCCCATTGCTGGGGTCCAGCTCGTGAGTCAACTGGCAGTCCCATGCACTCTTGATGACCTCCTCCCACCGTAATTGGACCAAGACCCCATGATAACTGGTGGAGACAATCATAATGAAATAAAATATATTGAAAACAAAGGTAATGAATGCTCAAAACTCATCACTTCCTAATTATTTTCCTATAGTGTACTATTACCTATTCTCTTCCAAGTTATTTACATATATTATATATGAATGGTGGAATATTAAATTTTCAATGGACTGAGGAGCAATGATGCAGCAGAAGCTCTGGACAAGCAGAAGGTAGAGGAGAAAGAAAATACACACGGAGGAGCGCCTGGGTGGCTCAGTCGCTAAGCGTCTGCCTTCGGCTCAGGTCATGGTCCCAGGGTCCTGGGATCGAGCCCCGCTTCGGGCTCCCTGCTCGGCAGTCTTCTCCACTCCCCGTGCTTGTGTTCCCTCTCTCGCTGTGTCTCTTTCTGTCAAATAAATAAATACGTCTTTTAAAAAAAGAAAAAGAAAATATGCATGGCCCAGAGGGAAACATAGGAGATTAGGCAGAAAGGTGGGTGGAAATAGAAGAAGATTTAAGATACAAGATCAGAAAGTTTTGTCATGGAGGTCCCTGGAGAGGTTGGAAGAGCTTTGAACCAGGGCACAGGGTCAGGATTAGCCTTCACAGGGTAGGGGCAGCCCCTTGTCCGAGACAAGCAGGTAGGATGAAAAGATGGTTTGGGATGGGGGAGGGAAGTTTGGAGCTAAGATCCCATGATCTACTGACTGAAGTTCCAAAATTACCTAAAAGGAAACACTTCTAAATCATACATTTAAAGATTAAACAATGATGCTCTAAGAAATTGCATTACTGGGGTGCCTGGGTCGCTCAGTTGGTTGAACATCCAACTCTTGATGTTTGGCTCAGGTCATGATCTTGGGGTCATGGGATCAAGCCCTGCATTGGGCTCCCATGCTGGGTGTGGAGTCTCCCTGGGCTGGGCATGGAGCCTGCTTGGGATTCTCTCTCTCCCTCTTCCTTCTCCCTCTGCGCCTACACCCGCTCATGCTCTCTCTCTCTCTCTCTCTCTCTCTCTCAAATAAATAAATAAATCTTGAAGAAAAAAAAAAAAAGGAATCGTATTCCTAAATCCCAGAGAAGCAACACAGAACAGCAACGTTTTACCAGCTCCACCTCTGCAAAAATTCACTGTAGGAGAGTGTGACAGTATTTACAAATTTGACATGGCCACCATATCCTCGTCTCATAGGAATTCCAGAAAGAGTGCTGCAGAATCACGGAGAACTTCATAATTCCTTGGAGCAAGTGTTAAGATGAAGCAGAGACTCTGCATTTCCCCCTAATAGCCACTTTCCTCTTCTTCTAGAATCATGAACCTTCACTTTCAGCTTCCTATAAGTATAGCCATGTGACTCAGTTCTAGCCAATGAGACAGTAGCGTCGTAGAAGTGTCATGGGAAAACTTGCAGAAGCCTTCCTGAAAGAGCCTGTGGGATGTGCCCTTTAACCTTCTTCTTCAGTTCCTCCTCATTCCTCTTGGCTGCAATGGCTAGAAGATGGCTGCAGTTGGAACAGCATCTTGGATCATGAGGGGACCTTGGGAATGGTGCCCACGTATGGTGAAAGAAAGATACTAGAAGGCGTCCGGGTTCCAAAGCACTTTGTGGAACAAAACCACCAAACCAGTCCCGAACTACCTACCTGTGGTCTTTCGCATGAGAGAGAAATAACCTTTCATTGTATGTGAGCTGCTGTTGTCTCCAGTTTCTGCTAATCACAGCTATACCTGATCTTAACTGAAACAATAAACAACTGTATCAGGACCATAAATGCTCCCAGGGACCGGACAGACCGTCCAGACTGTGTTCTGTTTCCAGCCTAGACAGAGGAAAACTGATCACATTTCAAACGCCGTGCAGACACTCGAGAGAGTGAAAGGAGTAGACTCTGTAGTGAGGCTGGGTCAGACGGTGTGAAGGGGATTCTATCCCACAGAAACCAGGATGTCCACTCCCCCTGCCAGAGACCAACTTACACTCATCAGACCACGGGACACTAAACCTCTGACCTCTGCTGTTCGCCCCTGCCCTCCCTCTTTCTCTCCTGCCTTACTGACAAAACTCTAAAGTCCTCAGGAGGAGAGATCAGCCTTCATACTCTTCTATAGCCCAGTGCCTAATCCTACGCTTTACACCCCCCCCCCCATAGGCTCACAAATTACTGAAGAAGGGAAAAATGACGATGACATAGAACAGGAGAATTCCAACCAGGTATTTGACAGTCTCCTTTCAGAAATACCCCTCCTTATATTTAACTTAAACTCCTTTCTACTTTAGTAGTTGGCTTGTCTCTGATTCAGCTGCAGCTTGCCTAAGGTTTCCAATCCAATGACAGGGCAGCAGAATTCTCAGTGACATGGCTTTTCCATAGGAAGTTAATGTTTGCTGTGCAGGCTGAAGGGAAGTAACCAAAGCACAGATATTCTCAAGGCCAGTGCAAGGCATCTGCTCACTGTTTGTCAGCTGTGGTGTCAAGAGTAACAACACCACCCTAAACACATGGGTTCCCCAACACCCATCATGTTTGCTACATTCCTTGAATGCGCACCACTAGATAGTGGATGAGGCCAGTCTTGGATCAACACTTAGTGGCGAGTAACACCTGTGCAGGTAGGTTGAGGGTCTGACCTGACTGACTTGCTTTAGGGATTCAGACCCCCTTGTTGAATGCTGTAAGGCGTGAGTTCATTCTTGAGGAGGAATTAGAAGGAAGAAAAATTACGTAATCCATCTCAAGCTATAGGGCTTGAATATGTGGTTGCGATTTGTTCAGGTGCTGTTCTGTAAACCGCATTACAAGTTGAATGGCAGCTGGGGTCTGGATAGTTAGGCAGGGCTCTGCGTGTCTACGTAAGCAGGCTTTCACACATATTCTAGTCAATATGCCACAAACTGTGCAGACCCCATCGGTGGGCACGGAAGTCCTCACCAAGTGAGAACAAAGCCAGGTGGCCCTTACAGAGCCCAAACCTACAAGTGAAACCTCATGACATATGAATAGGCTACCATTTTATGAGCTTTTGCTATGAGCCAGGCCCTTGGTTAGATATCTGCCCATGTCAAGGTTTGGGATGGAAGGAAGGGAAGATCAAGGTGGCAATGGGTAGCCGACCAGGTAGGGCCCGGTAATACTGGCCTAAGGGAACCCATCTCTGTCCAGTGGGAGCCACTGACGTTTAATGACACCAGTGGCCTCTTACACGGCGAGGCTAGGCAGAACGGTATTAGCTTTGCTCTCCTCGTCTCTTCCCTACCCACCTCAATGCCTGGGCCTCCACGCTCACCCAGTCACCAAGGTGACCAATTTTAACTCAGACACAGCTTTAGCTCTCTTCCTCCCATGGGCACTGTCTAAATTCGTGTCCCAATCATTCCTTGCCTTCTGACTGCTCTCCTCTCTCAGGCTCTTCCAATCCCTCCTCCACACTACTGATGGGGAACTTTCTAGAAGCACTGACAAGACCACTGAGACAGGCTCTGCGCTTTCTGTACGTAGAAGAAGTCTCCCACTGAAGACAAGCCCATATGAACAGTGCTTCTGTGCAGTGACTCTGGGGCTCCACCCAGCACCCCAAGGGGCAGGACAACAGGGACCTTGCAGGTTGCCACCCTTAGAGGGAGTCAGAAGGCAAGAAGTGGGCAATGAAGAGAAGTGGGACACCCAGAAATGTGGGCCTGTTACCTCCTCTGACCTCTATGCGAATGTTCAGTGCTTTCTGCCTGACCCTTAAAAATAGTCTTTGCACTTCATATAGCACCTTTCTTCAGAAGATCTCACAAAAGGAGCTCAAAACCGTCTCCTCACGGACCTCTTAAGTGGGCATCCCCCTCCCAGCAATGCCTAAGGGCGCAGGAAGAGAGGAGAACAGGGTTCTGGCACCTCCTTGAGAGATTTTCATTCTGCTTCTTAATTCCCTCCTGGTCCTCTGAAATCCAAAGTAGTATCCCATTGAATAGGAAGAAAATAAACAAAGAGCATTCTGTGTGTGGGAGAGAAAGAAAGGGGGTGGGGGTGGGGGCAAAGAAAGGCGGAAGGCGGAAGAACCAATCGGCGAGCAACGGCTGTTACCTCCTCTGGGAGACCGGGCCAGGGCTGGGATGACCCCTGCATTCACTTCTGGGCCGCCTGATTTGGGGGTTTGTTTGTTTGTTTGTTTGTTTTGCAAGAAGGTATAGTTATTTATTGCTTGGGTAATATCAGGAAGCAATTTCTTTGTAATGTAAAGTATCATGAGTATGGGTGAAAAAGGTAGTGAGGTACTTTGAGGGAGTAGTGTACCAGGACCGTACTATGGTTTCACTTCTATGCAGAATCTAAAAAACAAAACCAATGAATAAACAAAGAAAAACCAGTTAACTGACTCATAAAAACAGAGAACAAACTGGTGGACACCGGAGGGGAGCAAGGGGGCCGGGCAAAATCGGTGAAGGGGATGAAGAGGCACAAACTTCTAGTTACAAAATAAATGTCACAAAGATGAAAAGGACAAATAGGGACTATAGTCAATAATATTGTAATAACCTTGCGTGGTGACAGATGGGGACTACAATTATCATGGTGAGCCCTGAGTAATGTATAGAAACGTCGAAGCTCTATGTTGTACACCTGAAACTAATATAACATTGCATGTCAACTCTACTTCATAATTTAAAAAAACTCAAACCACCAAGATGGTAATTCATAGATATTTATATTGAATATAGATATAAATGAGTATTATACTTGTTTCTCCAAAACAAGTTTTAGAAGCTGTTTTTCTCAGATTTAAAGATATTGAAAGGAAAAGATTTTTAATAACACGTTATCAGTAGAAGGTTCTTATATCTTGATTGTGATGATAGTTATACAGCTTAATGTCAAAACTCAGAACTGTACAATAAAATATGGTGAAATTTACTGTGTGTCAATTATGTCTCCAAAAATTAGTAAAACAATACCACTAGGGGTTAATTGTTCACAGGTAACTACCACTTTTAATTGAGGATTTATTGGGTATAAGACCGTTGATCAGCTTAAATACAGCGTTTCATGGTGAGCACGATACTGTCACTAATACCATTTTACGGATCAAAGAACAGATGCTCCGAGATGGAATTTGCCCAACGCATGACTAGTAAGCAGCTGATCTGGGATTTGAGTTCACAACTGTGTGACATCCTGCACCTGTCCCACCCTGGGAATGCCCTTTAATATAGCCCACTTGAGATGGTGCACTCCCTCCCATGGGGCTGTGTTTGCTGCCGGATGCCCTTGGCCTCTCTGGGGAGAATCTGGGGTGAACTCATTTCAAGTCTACGCTCAACTGTGTATTCAGGGTCCAAGGGATGCCAAGGCCACCAAAGGCAGTAACCCTGCACTCCGGGCCCACATTTCCACCACCCTGTCCCAAAGCAGGCTTGGTGACTAACGCTGCAGGTGTCCACTTGGTCAAGGTCTGACCAACCGTCTGCCCACAGATGGACCAGCCCCATCAAACCAGAATTCCTTTCCTAGAGGCAGGCAGGACACCTGGGTGGCTTGAGGGGCTTGTGAACAGGGTGCAGCCCGGGGCACTTGTGCGTCTAGAGAAAGCAGCAGGGTCTGAGGTCAGAAGAGGAAGTGGGATGGTGGTGGTGGTGGGGTAAAGGGCCCTGAGCAGATTCCAGGGAATGACTTGAGATGCGGGGGGAGGGGAGAGTATTCTGAGGAGGGGAGCGGGATCTGGGGAAAGGGTGCAGGATCAGGAGAGAGCCCCAGGGTCTTGGGCGGAGCCCAGGGTCCAGGGCGGATTTGGAGAGGACCACGGAGGTCGAGGAGGGCAATGTGATCCAGGAAAAGGATTGAAAATGCAGGAGAAGGGCACAGGGTCCCGGGGAGGGGCTTGGGGTTTGGGGCAGGAGCGCGCGGGGTGAGAGATGGCCCTTGGGACTGGGACAGGGCCAGGGATCTGGGGAGGGGCGCAGGATCTAGGAAAGGAGTTCCGAGTCTAGGGGAAGGACACGGGGTCTAGGGAAGAAGTGCAGTGTCCAAGTCAGGCTCACACAGAGTGTGGGGAGGGACGTGGGATTGGAACCGGGGTTAAGGATCCAGGAAAGGAACACAGAGCCCAGAGGAGGAGCGCCAGGCCCTGGGAAGGGACGCGGATTCCGGGGAAGGCACACGAAGTCTCTGGGCAGTGGGGACACAGGGTGGGGTCTTAGGGGACTGAGCCAGCCCTTTACCTGCTTCAGATGTAGTCGTTGTCCACGTTCCGGCAAATGTACCACAGGATCACGTAGAGTATGGGCAGGATAGCAAAGAGGAACAGAGCCACGAAGATGGCCTTGGTCACTGGGGAGACCAGGGCTTGCATGGTCCCGCCGAGGGGGCGCCGCGGGGCCCTGAAGGAGGGACAGCGACAAGAGCGGCGCCAGCTATCACCTGCGCGTGCGGAGAGGAGCCGGTCTGACAGGGAGGCAACTTGCACGGGCCCGCGTTTCCCCGCAGCGCCCGCGCACTGCCCAGAGCGCCCGCGACCAAGGGCTTGCCCAGCGCAGGCGAAGACAGAGGTCTGGGCGACCCCCGGCCCGCGACCCTTTCTGGTAGGATGCAGCCAGGAGGCTCTGCCCCTGGCCCGTCGGAATTAAAGGAGCTAAGGGCTGAAAGAGGACTGTCAGGCACTGGCAGGGCTCCTCCAGAGTGGGCCTCGGGTCTCCTTGAGGACCCTAGGCTGGGGAGAAGTGTAGGGTCTCCCCTGTTTGCCCCAGTGTCCCTAAAGGATGATCCCACTCCTCTCTCTGGCACTTCGGCAACATACATAGCAGGGAGGTCATAAGCTAGCCCCATCTCCACTTCCACACCCTGCCCAACTTTGCACACAGACATTCTCCTGCACACAATG
>NW_027398519.1:0-11044 GCF_003265705.2 Callorhinus ursinus | reverse complement strand
AGTTGTGTTTTCATTTTCATTGGTTTCCATCAATTTTTTTAATTCTTTAATTTCCTGGTTGACCCATTCATTCTTTAGTAGGATACTCTTTAGCCTCCATGTATTTGAGTTCTTTCTGACTTTCCTCTTGTGATTGAGTTCTAGTTTCAAAGCATTGTGGTCTGAAAATATGCAGGGAATGATCCCAATCTTTTGGTACCGTTTGAGACCTGATTTGTGACCTAGGATGTGATCAATTCTGGAGAATGTTCCATGGGCACTAGAGAATAATGTGTATTCTGTTGCTTTGGGATGGAATGTTCTGAATACATCTTTAAAGTCCATTTGGTCCAGTGTGTCATTTAAAGTCTTTATTTCCTTGTTGATCTTTTGCTTAGATGATCTGTCCATTTCAGTCAGGGGGGTGTTAAAGTCCCCCACTATTATTGTATTGTTGTCAATATGTTTCTTTGCCTTTGTTATTAATTGCCTTATATAATTGGCTGCTCCCATGTTAGGGGCATAGATATTTACAATTGTTAGATCTTCTTGTTGGATAGACGCTTTAAGTAGGATATAGTGTCCTTCTTCATCTCTAATTATGGTCTTTGTTTTAAAATCTAATTTGTCTGATATAAGGATTGCCACCCCAGCTTTCTTTTGGTGTCCATTAGCATGGTAAATGGTTTTCCACCCCCTCACTTTCAATGTGGGGGTGTCTTTCGGTCTAAAATGAGTCTCTTGCAGACAGCATATTGATGGGTCTTGTTTTTTAATCCAATCTGATAGCCTGTGTCTTTTGATTGGGGCTTTCAGCCCATTTACATTCAGGGTCACTATTGAAACGTATGAATTTAGTGCCATTGTATTGCCTGTCAGGTGACTGTTACTGTATGTTGTCTGTGTTCCTTTCTGATCTATGCTGCTTTTAGGCTCTCTTTTTGCTTAGAGGACCTCTTTCAATATTTCTTGTAGAGCTGGTTTTGTGTTTGCAAATTCCTTTAGTTTTTGTTTGTCCTGGAAGCTTTTTATCTCTCCTTCTATTTCCAATGATAGCCTAGCTGGATATAGTATTCTTGGCTGCATATTTTTCTCGTTTAGTGCTCTGAAGATACCTTGCCAGTCCTTTCTGGCCTGCCAGGTCTCTGTGGATCGCTCTGTTGCCAATCTAATGTTTCTACCATTGTAGGTTACAAATCTCTTCTCCCGAGCTGCTTTCAGGACTTTCTCTTTGTCTCTGAGACTCGTAAGTTTTACTATTAGATGTCGGGGTGTTGACCTATTTTTATTGATTTTGAGAGGGGTTCTCTGTGTCTCCTGGATTTTGATGCCTGTTTCGTTCCCCACATTAGGGAAGTTCTCTGCTATTATTTGCTCCAATATGCCTTCTGCCCCTCTCTCTCTTTCTTCTTCTTCTGGGATCCCAATTATTCTAATGTTGTTTCGTCTTATCGTATCGCTTATCTCTTGAATTTTGCCCTCGTGATCCTATAGTTGTTTCTCTCTCTTTTTCTCAGCCTCTTTATTTTCCATCATTTGGTCTTCTATATCGCTGATTCTTTCTTCTGCCTCATTTATCCTAGCAGTTAGTGCTCCCATTTTTGATTGCACCTCATTAATAGCCTTTTTGATTTCAACTTCGTTAGATTTTAATTCTTTTATTTCTCCAGAAAGGTTTTCTCTAATAACTTCCACGCTTTTTTCAAGCCCAGCTAGTATCTTTAAAGTCATGATTCTGAACTCTAGGTCCGACATCATACTAATGTCAGTATTGAGTAGGTCCTTGGCAGACGGTACTACCTCTTGTTCTTTTTGCTGAGGTGATTTTTTCGTCTTGTCATTTTGTCCAGAGGAGAATAGATGAATGAGACAACAGAATGCTAACAGGTTAACAACGTTTCCAGCAAATATACTCTATACAAATCCGAAAAGATGTGAACCCAGGGGACTAGAAAGGGAAAGAAAGAAGAGAAAAAAAAAAGGGAAAAGAAAAAGATAAAAACATACAAAAACAGAACAAAACAAAAAAAAAACAGAATATGATCACATATGATCAGGCTAGTGCATAGATCAGTGCCACACACTACCTTTTGGGCATATTTTGGTCTGTTAGAAGAAAGTGCCTGCTAAAATTTTAAAGGAAGAAAGACTTATATATGTACAAAATAAGGGTTGATACAATGAAGGGATGGAAGATGACTGTAAAGATGAAAATTATAAAAAATTTTATAAAAGGAATTGATAACTTGTTTTTAAAAAGGAAGAAGATTTCAAAAGAAAAAGAAAAAAGAAAAAAAAGAAAAAAAAGGGAGAGAATGTGATCAGGGAGGAGAATAGAACAAAGCCATACCCTAGTGATTTAGGGTATATTTTTATCTGTTAGAAGAAATTGTATCTGAAAATTTTAAAGAGAGAACCACTTATATATATATGCCAAAAATAAGGGTAACTACTATGAAGGGATAAAAATATGACTCTAAAAATGAAAAATAAAAAGTTTTTTTTAAAAAAAGGAATCGATAAGATGTTGGTTGAAAAAGGGAAAAAGAAAAATTCCAAAAAAAATAGTTAAAAAAATTAACTTTCAAAACTAATGAATTATGGTAAAAAAGCCATGAATTCTATGTGCAGTATTCCCCTAGCCCTGGAGTTCTCCCGTTCTCCTTGATCGGTAAACTTGGTCGTGGCTTGCTGGCTGTCCGTGCTGATCTTCTGGGGGAGGGGCCTGTTGCCGTGGTTCCCAAATGTCTTTGCCGGAGGCGGAATTGCCCCGCCCTTGTTAGTCCGGGCTAAGTAAGCTGCTCCGGTTTGCTCTCAGGAGCTTTTGTTCCCTCCAAGCTCTCGGTATAGCTTTGGAGGACCAGGGTGAAAATGGTGGCCTCCCAATCTCCGCCTGACGGGACTGAGAACTCGGGGCCCCGCTCCTCAGTGTGCCCCCAGAGAAAAGCAGTCACTCCCATGTCCCCGGTCTCCGGCCGCACTCCATGCTCACCCGGCTTGTGACCGAGCGTTTCTATGTCTGGCACCCGACCCCGTCGGAGTCTCCAAACCCAGCAGATCCCTGCAGTGCGCTTCCGCGCCGCTCCTCCCGGGGGAGGAAGGGGAGTCTCCCCGGATCTGCCCCTTGTTGGGTCCCTGCTGGAGGAGCAGTGGCCCGACTGGGCCGCCGATCACAGTTTATGGCCACCCCGAGCTGAGAGCCCGTGCCTTGGCTCCGTCTCTGCAACCGGCTTCCCTGCTCTGAGACCTGCGAGCTCTGCTGCACTCAGGCACCCCCTGTCTTTCTGTGACCCCGAGGGTCCTGAGACCACACTGTCCCGCGAGGTTTCCACCTCCCGCTTAGCCATTGAAGTGACGTCCCTCAGCGGAGCCGACTTCTAAAAGTTCCGATTTTGTGCTCCGCGGCTCTATCACTTGCCAGAAGCCGCCGACGGAGGCCCCCTCCCCCACTGTCTATCCTCCCAAATATTGCCTTGGATTCACTTCTCCGCACGTCCTACCTTCCAGAAAGTGGTCGCTTTTCTGTTCAGAGTGTTGTTACTATTCTTATCTTCGATCTCTTGTTGAGTTCGTAGGTGTTCAGAATGGTTTGATCCCTATTCAGCTGAATTTCTGAGACCAGACGAAATCCAGGTCTCCTACTCCTCCGCCATCTTGCTCCGCCTCACATCTTGAATGCTTTAAACATATTCTGTAGCCTTTGTTTTTATCTCTTGTGCCCCTCTCTATATAGAGATAGACATAGAGAAATTTATTACATTTATCTATATATCATATATGTCTACAAAGATCTATCTATCTCTATATGACATATATATTTCTCTGTACTCTGTAGTGAGAGAGAAAGAGAGAGAGTGAGCTATAAAGGAACACAAAATAATTGTTAATACATTTGTGAGATGAGACTTTCACATCTAGGTTAGCTGTCATTACAGAGTTATGATTCTATCTATAGAAAAGATGATGTAAGTAACAAAAAAAATGTATAAATAAGCACTTTTGGGAGGGAATAATAATCTTATGTTGTTCATGCCAGAAAAGCCTTCTCAGAGATGGGTTGGAGTTGTCCTGGGCCTTGAAAAATGAATAAAAATTAGATGGGGAGAGAATAGGGTAAAGTTTTTCTGTCTTATGGTATCCTGTGTTTTTTCAGAGAATGCTTTAACTCTGAAAACCTCATGCTGAATATTTTTTTTAAAGATTTTATTTATTTGACAGAGAGAGCACAAGCAGAGGGAGAGAGAGGGGGAAGCAGGCTCCCCACTGAACAAGGAACCCGATGTGGGACTTGATCCCAGGACCCTGGGATCATGACCCAGGCCGAAGGCAGCCGCTCAACTGACTGAGCCACCCAGGTGTCCCAAACCTCATGCTGAATAGCTACTCACCCCAGTGTTAAACTTCTAAAACTTTGTTGTGATCCTTGTAAAACCCTCTCTTAAATGTCAGTTGGCACTGTTGGGGACTCACAGGAGGACACATAATGATTTTACTTTGGCCAAGACACAGCCAGTGACATATTTAAAAAAATATGGAATATGGACTCTGAGAAACAAACTGAGGGTTCTAGAGGGGAGGAGGGGGGTGGGGGGATGGGTTAGCCTGGTGATGGGTATTAAAGAGGGCACGTACTGAATGGAGCACTGGGTGTTATACGCAAACAATGAATCATGGAACACTACATCAAAAACTAATGATGTAATGTATGGAGATTAACGTAACATAATAAAAAAAACTAATGATGTTCTGTATGGTAACTAACATAACTTAATAAAAATAAAAAAATAACAGTGCAAAAAAAAAAAGAATATGGAAAGACTGATGGCAAAGTTGATACATGGGGAGCATTGTTCCAAAGAGGAAAGAATTCTCTAGTAAAAATGGTAATTAGCCTGTGGCCAATCTTCATTATAGTTTGTGTTGACTCTGGGCAGCCATGTTGAAGTGCTCTCTTGCTATTACACAGGAAACCTATAACGTGTGCCTTCCAGGATTGCTTGTAATATCTTTGTCTCACCAAGATATTGGCTTCTAAGTAGTATGGGTAGACATTTTAAGAAAATTTCAGCTTTTCATATATAATTACTATCTAAAATGCCAAGAAAAACCAACAAGCTGTCTCAATTCAGTGGGCAAAACTTGGTGAGAAGTAGACAGTTTTAAAGACTCAGATTGGTTTTTTTTAAGAAATAAAATAGAACAAGAAAAGAAAGAACTGTTACCAAGGCTAAGGCCTGGCATGCAGAACAAGCTTCTTTTTACTGTGCCTGTCAACCACCTTGCTCTCTTCCCATCCTGCCCTGTTTTTATTTTCTTCCTCTGCTCTGCATTCATAGCTAAGTGTGGAGTATTTTGAAAGCTCACTGTGTACCCTGGAGCTCTTTTCTCTGGAAATGGTATAACACTGGCCACTTAATATTGTTATCCTCAACTTTGGTTCTCTTTTGACCTGAGTCAAGTGTCCTACAAGTCTTTTTGGGCTCCATTTCCACCTCCATTATTCTGTTGGGATACCCATAGAATGTCATTTATCCCCTTTTCAGTTTAAGGGGTTCTAATTTTGAGGGAACAAAAAACCCTTTAGATGTTTCCTTTGTAACATTCAGTTGACTTCAACCTGATTTTGGCTGCAGGCTAAATCATTCAAGCATAATCAACGTTGGCCTTCTCTCTTGCTCTCCCCTTTGTCCCACCTCTAGTCCTAGGACTCCACAGAGTTATATCTGTCCATGCTAGTCCTTGCCTACAGCATTACAGATAAAAGCATAAAAATATAACCAAGGCTTTATACTTAAATCTTTAAAGCATTTTCATGGCTCTTAAAAAGCAGCAGGGTAAAATTTATACTCCTTGGCATGGCCAATGGGTCTTTAATATGTGACTCTAGGATACCTTTTACAATCCAGTGTGGTAGGTAACTTTCTTACCTAGGATATCCTATATACTTTCATACCACCAGATCTTTGCTCACAGCAATACCTCTTCCCTGAAAATCCTTTCCTTTACTTATCCCTATAGCCTTCAAGGTTTAACTAAATATGTCACTTCCTCTATACATTCTACTTATACCCACCCCCAAATTAATTAATTATTTTTTTTCACTTTTAATAAGTTTTTTTATTATGTTATGTTAATCACCATACATTGCATCATTAGTTTTTGATGTAGTGTTCCAATTTATTTTTAACAGTTGTTTCAATCAAGATAGGCCAGGTTATACTGCACTAGCAAATGGCTTCCAAACCTCAGTGACTTAAGTTTATTTCACATTTACTTTACATATCCTTCTCAAGTCAGCTGTGCCTCGGCCTCCCCTTCACTCTGGGGCCCAGGTTGGCAGAGCAGTCTTTATCTGGAATATACTGCTGGTCAGCTGGCATAGGGTAAAGAACATATAGTGAAACTAAGCCATGGCTCTTAGCTCATAAAAGGAACATGTCAATTCTGTTAATATTTCATTGGCCAGAAGAAATCCTTTCATTAGTCAATGGGATGAGGAGGTATAATATACACCCAGATAGGAGCAGCTGGTATTTTGTATATTAATACAATTAACCCAACAATTCCCTACAATGCTTTGACTCTGTCACTGTTGTATTTATTATATAGTATTACTGTTTATATATCTTGTCCATCTGAACTATTAATTCATTAACAGCAGGGAATGCATTTTATTCATCTATTTATTTCTGCAGTTAGCACTGTGCCATCAAGGCATATAAGAATGGCTTACTAATTGTTTGTTGACTAGCTGGGTAGATAAATGAATAAATAATTTTTGGCTTGAATCCAGTTGGGACATTTGCAAAAAACAAAACAAAGCAAAAAAAAAAAACCCTACTCTATTTAAAATTGCTCAGTGTCTTGGAAAAATGTACTTTTGGTGAAATATCCTTATGGTGTCTTTTGGACCTTATGCCTCTGAATTATTTTCACAAAATATGAAATCTTTGGGAGCCAGTTGGCATCACCATTAGTCACTGGAAATCATCCATTTGACACCAGCAAAAACACAGGCATGCTGCATTTCTCACAAGGGCTTTAAGTTAGTGAAACACTCGCAGTGAGAATATATCATTGTCCTTTCTTTTCAAGATGACATAGATGATGCTCGACCCTTCAGTTTGGATGCAGAGGAGCAGTCTTATACAAATGAACCTTGGAGTTCTAAATCAAATTTATCCATAGGACAGGGCTAGCCTCACACAAATGACTGTGTAAATGATGTTGCTTCAAGTGATTCCAAGAAGTTTTTCCTTCTCCAAAATGATCTTTCCTACAGTGTGTCAGGGCTTCAAATTTCCCCATAAAAACTACTACCTTGTTTGATTCGGTGTTCTGTAGGTCCACCTTGCTTCTGCTCCTTTTTCTGTGCCCCTGCTTAAAGGTAGAATTTATAGGTTGGCTCTTTTTTGACATTATGCAATGTAGGCATCTTCCATTTTTATAATTTAATTTAGGCTGAGAAATGTAATCTATGCAATAAAAATTTATCAAGTGTATACTGGGTAGGCATTGTGCCTTTTTCTAATAAGTCCACAGTCTAGAGGGGATGATAGATGAATAAACCAAAAATTAAGGCATGGTGTGATAAACGCTATGATAGAGGCATCCTGGGATGCACAGACACAGGCTATCTATAAGGTAGAGTGGTCAGAAGAAGATAACATATGAGTCTTAAGGGATAAACTGGTGCTGTGTATCTTGGCAATATATATTTGAGACTGAAGAGACACCAGGTATCTCCATATGATATGTATTATGGAGGTGAGGAAAATTACTTGAACATTTTGTGAGCTGGCTGGAGCCTAGGGCGATGATTCTAGAAAATAATACTGGAGAGGTGAGTGGGGCCAGGTCATGGAGGGCCTTGTTTAAGACATTAATGGAGGCACTGGGTTTTAGATTTGAGTTTTAGCATGTTTATTTCATGTAGAAGAGTAAAGGAATGAATATAAGTGGACAGGGGGCATATTTAATGGTGAGAAATGATGAGGACTACAATCTTAGCAATTAACAGAAGTCAGTGTAATAGGAGGAAGTGGAAATAGTAGGATCTGACTGCAAGCATGTGGTGGTGGGTCTGAATGGAAGGAAGGAAATAGAAGAGTCTTGGAAAATTAGCAGGTTTCTCATTTGGATAAATAACTGGACAGTAGTATCATCTACCCAGATGAAGCAGAGTACCAGGTTAAGGAGCTAAAGAGGAAGGGAGATTAGGATGGGAGATGAAAAGACAGGTTTTAAAATATTGGATTTAAAGAGCTCATATGACACTTAAATGGTGATATGGTGATGTCTAGTAAGTAACTGAGCTAACAAGAAACTTAGAGAAAATGATTTGGTAACTACCAGTACATGGATTTCAGTTACATTCAATGGAGGGAGAGAAGGGGGGGTTATAAATAAAACTATGACCTGAGAAGAGAAAACAAGAGAGCTGTATCAGTCAGGGCTTTAGTTCCAAGTAATAGAAATTGAGATTGAACCCTGGTTGATTTAAGCAGATCTCCAGGAAGGCAGGAGAACCAAGCATGGAGGTTATGCAGCCAGAGTAAGTGTTCCAAATCATGACAAATGCTGGTCTAATGCAGATCCCATTGCTGGTAGTACTATAGACTTCACCAATTCTGTGCTACTTTTTTTTTATCAGCATG
Organism: Callorhinus ursinus; assembly: GCF_003265705.2. NCBI lineage: Eukaryota > Metazoa > Chordata > Mammalia > Carnivora > Otariidae > Callorhinus > Callorhinus ursinus. Next base: position 2,408 of record NW_027398519.1, on the reverse strand, counting down.
GATTTAGCAAGGTTCCTGCTTCTGTCTGTTAATAGTTTCTGTATTAGGTAGGGTTCTGACAGGAAGTAGATGGCACACTCAAATGGGTCATCAAGGTGAATTTAAATAAGAGACTGCTTTCAAAGGAACAAGAGAGGATGATGAATCACACAGAAGCTAGCTACAGAAGGAAGAATTTACCACCCCTAGGTCTGAAGGGGCAAGGGAAGGAGCAATTACAAGAACCTAGCAAGATCTAGTACCATAGGAGAGAGGCTATGGCCTTACCTAAAGGGATACAGCCATTGCCAAATTGCATCTTAGCAAGGAAGAAGCAAGGGGAGTAAGTACATCAGCCTCACTCTCTCTTGGTTCTCTGATCTGCTGCTAGTGTCTCCCATTGGCCAAACACAATGGAAAGGCATCTGGTAAAAGAAGCCCAGGAGATGTGCTATCTAGAGGTCAGCTTCTTGGTTGCAGAGCAGTGTGGAAGAGGGTAGAAAATGGATCCAGAGGGGTAAATGGGAATATCCAGACAACTTCCAATTTAAATCATGATTAGCAGAACCTAGATTATGTGACCATGGCTTGGTTTCCAGATAACCTGGGGAAGCAAGCCACTGGCATTTTCAGAATGCATACTGGAAAACAGGCTATGTTTAAATGATAGGAGAGAAAGTTCAGCCATAAAGAATAACAACTGTCTCCTCAATGTTCAAGGATAGGACTCTTAGAAAAAATCAACATTTAAGATAGAGGCATATAGAGAGCCCACTTTTCCTTTTCTTTTTTTTAGTTGAAGTATAATTAATATACAGTGTTATATTAGTTTCAGATGTACAATATAATGATTCAACAATTCTATACATTGCTCATTGCTCATCAACACAGTATACTTTTGATCCCTTTATCTATTCCCCACCTCCCACCACCCATGCCCTCTGGCAACCACCACTTGTTCTCTGCATTTAAGAGTGTGTATTTTTGTTTGTCACTATTTTTTCTTTGTTAGTTCATGTGTTTTGTTTCTTAAACTCCACATAATGAATGAAATCATATGGTATTTACCTTTCTCTGATTGACTTATTTCACTTAGCTTAATACTCCCTACCTCCAGACATGTCATTGCAAATGGCAAGATCTCATTCTTTTTTTATAGCTGAATAATACTCCTTTGTAATATTTACCACATCTTTTTTTTCTTTTTTTCTTAAAATATGTTGCATTATTTGTTTCGGAAGTACAGATCTGTGATTCAACAGTCTTGCACAATTCACAGCGCTCACCATAGCACATACCCTCCCCAAAGTCTATCACCCAGCCACCCCATTCCTCCCACCCCCAACCACTCCAGTAACACTCAGTTTATTCCTGAGATTAAGAATTCCTCATATCAGTGAGGTCATATGATACATGTCTTTCTCTGATTGACTTATTTCACTCAGCATAACACCCTCCAGTTCCATCCACGTCGTTGCAAATGGCAAGATCTCATTACTTTTGATGGCTGCATAATATTCCATTGTGTATATATACCACCTCTTCTTTATCCATTCATCTGTCGATGGACATCTTGGCTCTTTCCAGAGTTTGGCTATTGTGGACATTGCTGCTATAAACATTGGGGTGCACATACCCCTTCGGGTCCCTACATTTGTATCTTTGGGGTAAATACCCAGTAGTGCAATTGCTGGATCGAATGGTAGCTCTAATTTCAACTGTTTGAGGAACATCCATACTGTTTTCCAGAGTGGTTGCACCAGCTTGCATTCCCACCAACAGTGTAGGAGGGTTCCCCTTGCTCCACATCCCCGCCAACATCTGTCGTTCCCTGACTTGTTAATTTTAGCCATTCTGACTGGTGTGAGGTGGTATCTCATTGAGGTTTTGATTTGGATTTCCCTGATGCCGAGCGATGTTGAGCACTTTTTCATGTGCCTGTTGGCCATTTGGATGTCTTTGGAAAAATGTCTGTTCATGTCTTCTGCCCATTTCTTGATTGGATTATTTGTTCTTTGGGTGTTGAGTTTGATAAGTTCTTTATACATTTTGGATACTAGCCCTTTATGTGATATGTCATTTGCAAATATTTTCTCCCATTCTGTCGGTTGTCTTTTGGTTTTGTGGACTGTTTCTTTTGCTGTGCAAAAGCTTTTTATCTTGATGAAATCCCAATAGTTCATTTTTGCCCTGGCTTCCCGTGCCTTTGGCGATGTTTCTAGGAAGAAGTTGCTGCGGCTGAGGTCGAAGCGGTTGCTACCTGTGTTCTCCTTTAGGATTTTGATGGACTCCTGTCTCATGTTTAGGTCTTTCAACCATTTGGAGTCTATTTTTGTGTGTGGTGTAAGGAAATGGTCCAGTTTCATTCTTCTGCATGTGGCTGTCCAATTTTCCCAACACCATTTGTTGAAGAGACTGTCTTTTTTCCA
>NW_027398518.1:0-11047 GCF_003265705.2 Callorhinus ursinus | reverse complement strand
TCCTACCTTCCAGTAAGTGGTCGCTTCTCTGTTCAGAGAGTTGTTGCTACTCTCTTCTTTGATCTCCTGTTGAGTTCGTAGGTGTTCAGAATGGTTTGATCCCTATTCAGCTGAATTCCTGAGACCAGAGGAAATCTAGGTCTCCTACTCCTCCGCCATCTTGCCTGAAAAGAGCCATATATTTTTAAAGGTTCATTTTATCTTGGGTGAACTCCACCTCAATTTAAAAAATAGTTTGTAGTATTAACCAATGTCTTTCTTTTTTTCTTTTTTCTTTTTTTTTTGTATAAAGTCTCATTCCTTTACCTTTCTCAGGTTCAGACTAGTACCTTTGGCCTTGGAGGTAGTTTTGACAGAAGAAATGCAGAAAGAATAAAAATGAATTAATGTTACTTTTTTTTCCTTAAAATTTTTTATTTTAGGGCGTCTAGGTGGCTCAGTCGTTTGAGTGTCTGCCTTCAGCTCAGGTCATGATCTTGGGATCCTGGAATTGAGCCCTGTGTCAGTCTCCCTGCTGAGCAGAGAGGCAGCTTGTCCCTCTGCCCCTCCCCCCTCTTGTACTCTCTGTCTCTCAAATAAATAAACAAATAACTTTTTATTATGGAAAATTTTAAGTATATACAACAGTAGGAAAAAGAATATAATGAACCTCCAGGTACCCATCACCCAGTTTCAAAAGCTAACAACCCAGGAATAAACTTATTATATGCCCAACTACCCCTCTCCTTTCTTGGGTTATTTGGATGCAAGTATCAGACATCATATCATTTCATCTGTAAATATTTCCTTATGCCTCTCTAAAAGAGAAGAACTTTAAACATGTAAACACAAAACTGTTATCACCTAAAAAATCAACAACAAATTCTTAATATTATCAAACATCCAAGTCAGTGTCGAAATATACCCAACTGTTGCCTAAGTTTAAAACATATGAAGCATTGCAACATACATTACGTTGCTTGATATCTCTTAAGTCTCTTTTCAATCTATAGATTTTCCCTCCCTCTCTCTTTAAAATGGAATGTGTGGGAATGAAATAGACAGGCCTCGGAGAGATTCTCCCTTTGTCTTCAATTTACTTATTGAAGAAATGAGGTATTTGTCCTGTGGCGTTTCCCACGTTCTGGATTTTGCTAATTGCATCCCTGTGGTATCACTTAACAGACTCCCTAACCCCTTTATTTCACATGACCAGCCTCTGGACAGGACCAGGTCAAATGTCTCTTTTAGCAAAAATACTTCACAGGTGACGTTGTATACCTCTATCAGGAGACACATCACGTATTTGTCTTTCTTTCGGTGAAGTTTCTAGTGATTGATGAGCATGGCCCAAGTCCATTGTTTTGCTAAATGTTGCAAAATACAAAATTCTAACTCCTAAACTTTTGTTTTCGTTTATTAGCAGAAACATTGTGATCAGAGAAATTTTCTCTAACCAATTGTTTGGTTACAATGAGATTCAGTACACATAGGAAAAATGCTTGATTCTTTCTCTTTACCAATTTTTAAATGATGAGTTTGGCATGTTAACATGTTCAAAGGAAATCCAATGAGGTTTTCTTCTGCCTTTCCTTTTTTTTTTTTCTGAATATCAGTATGAATTTACAGATTTTTAAAAAAGATTTTATTTATTTGAGAGAGAGAGAATGAGAGAGAGAGAGAGAGAGAGCACATGAGAGAGGGGAGGGTCAGAGGGAGAAGCAGACTCCCTGCTGAGCAGGGAGCCTGATGCGGGACTCGATCCTGGGACTCCAGGATCATGACCTGAACTGAAGGCAGTCGCTTAACTAACTGAGCCGCCCAGGGCCCCTGAATTTATGGATTTTAAACCTGCTTGATTTTAAACCATATTGTTGCTCAAATTGTCTCATCTTTGGCCAGTGAGAGCCTTTTCAAATTGGCTTCTGAGCCCTTTTGACATGACCCTATAGCTTCCTTACTTTCCGGAATGACATGATGTTCCAGGTTCACCTTGTACATTTTTTTACCCCAGACCCTGGGGCAAAATATTTTGATCTTGCGCACTGTTTTCTCTAGGGTTGATCATAGCTACTGTATTGGTAATTTTTTCTATGCCTTTTAAGTGGCTACAGACCTTTTTTCTTTTTACTCAATTTTATAGATTTTATTTATTTGAGACAGAGAGAGAAAGCAGCAGAGAGAGTGAGAGAGCACAATGGGGAGGAGAGGGAGAAGCAGACTCCCCGCTGAGCAGGGAGCCTGACAAAGAGCTTGATCCTGGGACCCTGAGATCAGGAGCCGAGCCGAAGGCAGATGCTTAACTGACTGAGCCACCCAGGAGTCTGGCTACAGGCATTTTTTAAAAGAGATCTTGAATTCACACTGGTGTTTCCTTTTTCAATCTAGATTACAGTTTTTTACTACATTTCTTCCATTTTATATTTGTATTTATTTTCTTGTAGGCTAAGAGTTTTGGTTTCTAATGGCAATAACATTAGATTTATTTGCTTTATCCTCTAATGTATAAAATAGCAATTTTTATTAACAACATGATGACAAAACATTTTAAGAGTAAAAACCTTTTTTTTTTTTAGCTGTTCTTTGTGGCCTTTGAGTGTATCCTGATGGGAATAGACAATCAAATTATTTGAAATAATTCTTCTCTAAGTGTTTATACTATGAATTTAAGTCATAGTTTGATACATCTGTTTCATTTTGCTTTTAAGTTTTAGGGATTACTTTATTTAAAATTCTATTTGGTGGGCGCCTGGGTGGCTCAGTTGGTTGGGCAACGGCCTTCGGCTCAGGTCATGATCCTGGAGTCCCGGGATCGAGTCCGGCGTCGGGCTCCCTGCTCGGCGGGGAGTCTGTTTCTCCCTCTGACCCTCTTCCCTCTCGTGCTCTCTATCTCTCATTCTCTCTCTCTCTCAAATAAATAAATAAAATCTTTAAAGAAATTCTATTTGGCTTTAATAATTACATAAAACATTTTGACCATTCCACAGTCAAGTCTTCAAAATAAGGTATATTGAAGGGCGCCTGGGTGGCTCAGTTGGTTAAGCGACTGCCTTCGGCTCAGGTCATGATCCTGGAGTCCCAGGATCGAGTCCCGCATCGGGCTCCCTGCTCGGCGAGGAGCCTGCTTCTCCCTCTGACCCTCCCCCCTCTCATGTACTCTCTCTCTCTCATTCTCGCTCTCTGAAATAAATAAATCTTTAAAAAAAAAAGGTATATTCAAATAAGTATGGCTTGCTTCTATACCTCTGCTCCCTCCCCTCCAGTCTCTTCCTCTCCCATTGGTAATCATTTTTTAAAAAGATTTATTTATTTATTTTGAGAGAGAGAGAGGGAATGGGGGAGGGGTGGGGGTGAGGGAGAGAGAGAGTCTCAAGCAGACGCCACGCTAAGCATGGAACCCAATGTGGGGCTCAATCCCACGACCTTGAGGTCATGACCTGAGGCCAAACGAAGAGTTGGATGCCTAAATGATTGTGCCACCCAGGCTCCTCTGGTAATCATTCAAAAAAATTTTTTTTTCTTTAATTAAAAAAATATATTTCTATCCCCCCCTTTCTTACATAAAGTTTAGCATATCATATACACTTCTTTTATTTAATTACAATGTATTCTGAAGTTCACTTTATGACAATGTATAGAGTTAACTCTAATTCCTTTTTACAGCCACCATGTATTTCTTGTGTAAAGGCACCATGATTTATTTGCCTACTCCCCTGTTGATGAGCATGTTGGTAGTTCCTAAACATTTGCTATTACAAAGAGTGCTATAACAAATGGTCTTGGGCATAGCTACCCTCAGGCTTTTGCCAGCGTATTTTTGGGATCAATTCCCAGAAGTAGTGTTGTTGGGTAAGTGTATCCAGGATATTGGTTTTGAAGTCCTCGCCTGAGAATACTTTCTGTGTGAGCTTTTCCACACTACCTGTCTGTGCCTCAGTTTCTCACCTGCAAAATGGGAATGATAACAGTATTTACCTTCGAGATTGCTGGGAAGACGCTTTGAAGTGCTTAGAATGTGCCTGGTACATAGGAGGTGTTCAGTCACCCTTAACAAGGGATAGGAAGTACCAGAGTGTATGGGGAGGTGGGAACAGTTGGGTTAGATGCTGGGGTGCATCTTCGAGGAGGAATTCTGTACCTGCCTCTCCGGCCCCTGCGGCAGTGGTAGGGCTAGTAGAACGCAGAGGGGAAGTTTGGGGATTAAAGAAGGGATTGAATGAATGCAACATGGGTTGATGGCTGGACGCCAGCATGGACAGGGGCTTGCAGCCTCCAAATGTCCCCCCCACACTGCCACCAGGGCCGTCCTGCCCTGAGACTGAGATGTACTCTGAGAGAAAAGAGGGAGGAAGCCCTCACTTGAGTGCACTTAGCCTGAATGGGTACTTGGGATAGCCATTACCTTCAATTCTAGAAAAATATTTTCTATATTTGTTTTTGTTCATGGCCTATGAAATTCGAACCCATTACAACATAGCTATTGACTAAGAGCTTGAGGCACAAGGTAAAGAGTCAAATGTGAGAAAGAAATCAGGGGGAAGGAGGAAAGCTGGCTTTGCTTATTTTACACCGAGTCTAGAACTATGCCGGCTAGTATAGTAGCTACTGGTCTGTGTGGCTAGTGGCTATCATGCTGGGGAGCCTAGCCATAGAACATTTCCATCATTGCAGAAGTTCATTATTGGACAGTGCTGGCTTACTCTAACCCCCGTGGAGCACCGTGTGCAAATGTGATTGGACAGCCGTGGGGCAGTAGAATGAGGACCCTAGTGCTCCATGCTAGTACCCCCATCTCTGGTGCCCAAGGAAATGGGCCCAAACTGGTCATCTGAGGGTCCAGGATGGCTGCCTGCATCCATGTGGCCATCCAAGGCTCTCACTCTCTACTCCCTCTTCCAGGAAGCATCTGCCTACAACTCCAGCTCTTCATCCCCTTCCCTCCAACCTGTTTCCCCCAAAGTCACGTCTTGCCTCATTCCCCAGGTCTCCTCCCCAGGATCCTAGCAGGCCCCAGTCCAGCTGGTCTATTTGCCCTTTATCATCTGCCGAGGCTGGATTCAAGCGGCTTGGAGGCTGCAGGGAGCTGGAGGAGGGCAGAGCACCTCCAGCTGGCTCCTACTTAATCTCTGCTAGCTCATATTTCCTGTTCCTGTAGTCTGCTCCCTGGGCCTATCAAGGGGTGGTACGGAAGCCTGTCTCTTCCCTCCCCCACCATGTTTACTTTTGAAAAAAGGGAAGTGGAGGTGTGCTACGGACCGTGAGCTAGGCTGACAGCACTATTCTCCCGCAGCCCTCAGCTCGGAAACCTCCAGCCCTCTGATTCAGGTGCCCATATCCACCCCACTCACAGTCCTGCCAGAGACTTCCTCCAGAATCACAGGCTTGGGGAGCTTGGTGCCCTAGACCAGAGGAAGCCCCCTGCTCTGTTCTGCTTGGTTCCACAGGAAACCATTGGAACCATTTCCATTCAGCAAATATTTGTTGATCATCTACTCGAGGCCAGACCCTGAGAGCACTCAGGGTCTATAAGACAGATGAGGCAGCTACCCTTTTGGACATGTATCCTAATGGGAGAGACACACAATAAACAAGAAAAGAAGGGGATGGTTTGAGCTGAGGAGCTGGTTGGCAGGTAGATGCTAATACTAGGAGTTCTTCTGGGCTTGGAAGGCACTGTGGATTCTGGGCAGGGAGCCGCATTCAGAGAGACCAGGAAGGGAGAGAGGAGGTATGAGTATCCTATGAGTTCTGTGATGACAGGGACTGTGGCCCATTTGCTGTCCTTGAATCCTCAATGCCTGGTCCCGAGCAGGAGCTCAATAATAGTGAATGAATGAATGAATGAATGAATGAGTGAACGAAATCATGTTGACTGCAGTAGGGGACAAAGCTGGGGGCTTCTGAGCTGGCCTTGCCTCTGTGGTCCCCTCTACTGTGCCCACGGTTCCACAGGACCTGGATCCCAGGCCCAGACTGGCCAGCTCTACTCGACTTGGATTCATTTCCTGGTGTTTCCTGGTCGTTCTCTGTGCTGTGGCCGCCAACCTCACCCAGCTCAGGGTCTTTATGGGTCCAGGCAGCCCCGTCCAGCCTGGTCTCCTCATTTAGCAATTTGTGGAGTGGAGACATCCAGTGGTCAGACCCTGGAATGGCCGCGGTCAAGGGAGAGACAGGGAGTGAGGAGGCCTGCTAGGATGAGCCCTGATTCAGCCACAGATGGGTCTTGACCTTGGGTCCACGCTAAACCTTATTGAAGCTGAGCCTAGATTTCAGCCCTAGAATGAGCTCTAACCTTGGTCACAGACTGAGGCCCTGTCCCCCCAGAAACCCCTGATCTTAAATTTGTGCTATAATGACCTGATACCACTTTAAAAAACTTTTTATTGAAGTGTAACATGCATTGAGAAAAGTGCCCATAATATCATAAAAATTTTCACAAACTAAGCCCATCCATGTACCGAACACTCACTCTCGCCTCCCAGAGGCTCTCACACTCCCTTCTGGTCACTACTTCCTAAGGTTACTCACTCTCCTGACTTCCAGCAGTGTCTCTTAGTTTTGTCCACTTTTATACTTCTATGTACTTGAAATCATAAAGTATATACTTTTAGGTGTCTGGTTTCTTTTGCTCAACATTATGTTGATGAAATGCATCCATATTTCCATGTGTGGTTGTTGATAGTTCAAACATATCCAGGTCTAGTGTTTCCCAAGCCCACTGAGAATGTAGCCAAGGGGATTGAACCCAAGTCTTATCAAGCCTCTGGTTCCAACTGTCAACTTGCAGGAAGCACTCAGGCAAAAATTCATACATCTCCCAAATGCATAAACTCATAAAGGACCACCTCCATCACTTAACTACCTGCTCTTAGCCACCCTTACCTGAACAGGATTTTGTAACACTTCACCTTAGAGAATGGACCAGGAAATACTGTTTTTACTAAATGGGGCTTCAGCTTTCTGCTGTGGACCTTCATCAAGAAGAGTTATAAAAAAGAGCTCTAGGAGGGGCGCCTGGGTGCCTCAGTTGTTGAGCGTCTGCCTTCGGCTCAGGTCATGGTCCCAGGGTCCTGGGATCAAGCCCCGCATTGGGCTCTCTGCTTGGTGGGAGGCCTGCTTCTCCCTTTCCCACTCGCCCTGCTTGTGTTCCCTCTCTCGCTGTCTCTCTCTCTCTCTCTGTCAAAATAAATAATAAAATATATATATAAAAAAAAGAAATAGCTCTAGGAAACTGGTTGTTGGATTTACTGTCAGGATCCTAATGAGCACAGTGTTCATTTTGTCCACAGTGGCCTCTCCATGAGAACCCCAGAATAACTTTCTTCCTCATTTTAGTAATAGGAATGGGCATTTTCCTCAGGGCGGGGGCAGGGGCAATTTTGCTTTTAGCTGACAGGCCTAATGAGTCATGGGATGGATCTTGTTTCTCTTTTCACAATGGTTGCCAGGAAGCTCATAGTCAGATTTGTGGTCTATGCCTTCTAAGTGCCTAGGACTCTAAGCTGTGTTGTCTGCACTAACCTCACCCCTGGTTGCTCTTAGTTTTCCTTTTCCCATTTCCCCTTTGTCCCTATTTCCTCACCTTCCTATTTTTTACCTTTTTACTCTTGAATTGTCAGTTCTTAAGGGACACAGTGAAGATTGCCTTTGAGCATTAAATGCAGGGGTCAGCCCAGCCTGCCTGGAAGCTTCCAGGTGGAGACACAACAGTTTCCAGGCACAACACTTGGTTGTAATCTGGGTGTGAGTCCCTAAACGGGGCCTCCATTCCCCAGCATGGCCTTCTCTCCACACTCCTGACCAATGATCAATAGACTTGGTTCTGATCTTGGTATTTGACCAACTGTCCCTTTCAGACTGTGAAGGCTGACCTTCCTATGTGTGTGTCTCCTGCAAGCAAAGGCAACAATCAACCTGTCACTTGAACAAGAGGAGATTTATGACTTGCGCCTAAAAGAACGGTTTTTTTACAGGAGGGATACTTGATTGGTCCCCAGCTGGGGTGGCTTTCACAGCCTGGGGGCTGGAGGGTCTCCTGAGCATTCAGCTCATCACTCCTTCACTGTCTCTGTGACTTGGAGTCCAGAGTCAAAGTCAGCAAGTCAGGGGAAGTGGAACATAGATCAGGGACCATAGGTACTCCAGCACTGTCTTTGTTTGGGTCTGGTTTATAGTTTCTGCAGAGCTGGATAGCCTCTCCGAATGGTCACCGGGCCATTGCTTCTTTGGGTCATCTCAGTTGGTAAAGAACTGATGTTTCTAATCAAAAGTGAGCAAAGAGGTGTGGCAAAGTCTTTCATAGCCTGGACATCCCCCAGCAGGTGAAAGCTGATCCTGGGTTTGCTGTCCTTTACTCTTGCCTCTTGGCTGGTGTCACAGGTGAATGTTGGGACCACAGGAGTGAGTATAATGTGCTGTCCAAACTCTAGAAGATCCAAATAGAGGATTCACCCCTCTCCTCCTTTTTTTTAAATCTTCTGATGGGACATTTTACCAACATTTCTTTGAACTGAGGAGCAGGGCTTTTCCCAGGTTCCAAAGTCCTCCTCACCATAGAGCAGAGAGCAGGGGGCTTCACTGCATCCTAGGAGTTTATAACCCTAGGCTCCTGTGCTAGACAGAATAATGTTCCCCCCCACCCCAAGATGACCCATCCTGATCCTCAGAACCTGTGCATATGTTACCTCACAATGCAAAAGGGACTTTTGTGATGAAGTGAAGGATTTTGAGATGGGAAGCGTATCCTGGATTATCTGGGTGGGACCCAATATCATCGCAAGTTTCTGATAAGAGGGAGATGGAGTCAAAGTCGGAGAAGGGATTGTGAAGACAGGAATCAGAACCACGTGCTGTGATTGTGGGCTTAAAGATGGATGAGGGCCACGGAATGGGGGCAGCCGCTAGAAGCAAGGAACAGATTCTCCCTTTCAGCCTCCAGAAGGAACACGGTTCTGCTGACACCTTGATTTTAGCTCAGGTCTGACTTGCAGAACTATAGGATACTATGTATTAAGTGATTAAGTTGTTATGGTAGACATGGAAAACTAATATGACCCCAAACACACCCATGCATATTCTTGTGTGTGCGTGCCCATGTGCGTGCCCGTGTGCCCATGTGTGTGCACAGGTACATACACACATTCAACATCTGAAATATGTCTTGTGGACCTTTCCTCATCTGGCCAAGTATATTCAGCATTAGGAAGAAAAGAGGTGCAATGGGGGCTGGGGTGGGTCAGGCAGAGCCCAACCGGGCACATTCTAAGGAGAGGGGGCCAGAGCCAGTAGGCTTCAGTTATCTCTGAGCTGCTGGTCTGGGCAGCACTGATGGAGTGGATTTGGCCATTCTGGCCTGATGCCATTGATCATCTTCTGGCTCTGATTTGGTGGTGGGGTGCTGCTCACGGGGAAAAGATGTGCTGGGGTGGTCTGTCCCCATGGCTCACTGCACATTCCCAAAAGGCCTTCCGGGTCCACCTCAGCACTGTGTTCTGACCATAATTGTAAACATTTATGGAGAACTTGCTATGTGCCAGCACTTTGCATGGGGTTAACTCATGGGATTCTTGCCAGACCTCTGAGATGCTGGCTCTGCTCAACCCTGGGCTGTCAGTGTGGACCTCAGAGTGGCCAGAGGGTCCTGGGATTTGATCACTCAGTTGTCGCTCACTGCTGAAAGGGCCCTGGGTGCCAGCATGAATGCCCCAGGCCAGGATCATATTCACTTCCATCTCTCTCTTTCCTGATTTTTGCAGTCCATATTCCTTAAAGTTGCCTCAAGTCGTTCTGGAACAATGTGGTGATAAATAAATACATGGCTAATTTAAAAATCTGACCACTCACTGGCCACAAACTTGTCCCTTAATCCTAACTTCATGCTAAACCAGCTCTCTCCGCCTCCTGACCTCTGACCCTGGCCCCATACTGACCGCGAATCCCACATTGGCTGTATCCTGACCTTAAGCCAACTTCTCCCATTTTACAGGAATAATTTATTGAAGATTTAGCATGTGCCAGATACTAGTCTAAGCGTTTTATGTTAACTGATTCAATCTTCCCAATGCTCTTCGTGGTAGGCATTAGCAGAACTCCCATTTTATAGTGAAAGATGGTAATTTTATTTTATTTTTTTAAATAATTTTTTATTGTTATGTTAATCACCATACATTACATCATTAGGTTTTGATGTACGGTTCCATGAGTCATTGTTTGTGCATAACACCCAGTGCTCCATGCAGAATGTGCCCTTTTTAATACCCATCACCAGGCTAACCCATCCCCCCACCCCCCTCCCCTCTAGAACCCTCAGTTTGTTTTTCAGAGTCCATAGTCTCCCATGGTTCGTCTCCCCCTCCGATTTACTCCCCTTCATTCTTCCCCTCCTGCTATCTTCTTCTTTTTCTTTTTTCTTAACATATGTTGCATTATTTGTTTCAGAGGAACAGATCTGTGATTCAACAGTATTGCACAATTCACAGAACTCACCATAGCACATACCCTCCCCAATGTCTATCACCCAGGCACCCAATCCCTCCCACCCCTCACCACTCCAGCAACCCTCAGTTTGTTTCCTGAGATTAAGAATTCCTCATATCAGTGAGGTCATATGATACATGTCTTTCTCTGATTGACTTATTTCACTCAGCATAACACCCTCCAGTTCCATCCACGTCGTTGCAAATGGCAAGATCTCATTCCTTTTGATGGCTGCGTAATATTCCATTGTGTATATATACCACTTCTTCTTTATCCATTCATCTGTCGATGGACATCTTGGCTCTTTCCACAGTTTGGCTATTGTAGACATTGCTGCTATAAACATTGGGGTGCACGTACCCCTTCGGATCCCTACATTTGTATCTTTGGGGTAAATACCCAGTAGCGCAATTGCTGGATCGTATGGTAGCTCTATTTTCAACTGTTTGAGGAACCTCCATACTGTTTTCCAGAGTGGTTGCACCAGCTTGCATTCCCACCAACTGTATAGGAGGGTTCCCCTTTCTCCACATCCCGGCCAACATCTGTCGTTTCCTGACTTGTTAATTTTAGCCATTCTGAGTGGTGTGAG
>NW_027398517.1:0-11052 GCF_003265705.2 Callorhinus ursinus | reverse complement strand
GTGAAAGTGAACCTGCCTTCAGAGCCATACTGCCGGGCCAGGATGACCTGGAGAGAAAAGCCTTCAGTGTTACAGGGGGATGGGGCTGGAAGGAAACAGGGCTTCAGGCTCTCAGTGCCTCAAAAGTTGGCAAACAGAGCCTTAGGCACCTCGCAACATTAAAAGGTCTAGAGCTGCTCAGCAGCAGTTGCCCAAGCCTTGTCTGAGAACCTTCTGGGGCAGAGGTGAAGCGTCTGAGATGGAGCTGACACGTGACTGCTCTTGGGAAGGGCTCTTTATTGGAGCTCCTGCCATTTCCGCTCTTTTGGTGTGGTTCTTTTCTTAAACCAAAGGTGGCAACTAAAGATTTTTTTTCTTTTGCTTTAATATTCGTCGAAATTAAAAGCCGCTCATTGGTTTTGGAAAGCACCCCGTTCTGTGAACTCCTCAAGTCTAGACGTCACAGCATTAGAGTTAACGAAATTCTTTGATGGCCAGCACCACAATTAACCCACGAACCACGCCTACAAGACAGGTGCATTTCCATCTCACAGGCCAGGAAAACGGCTCGGGGCAGGGAAGGGGGCTTGGCCGAGTCACGCAGCAGTCGGGAAGAAGCTGAGAGGAGCCGCTAGCCTTATAGCAGCCCAAGTTTGGCCTAGAGCGAAAATCCGGGATCTTCTCACCAACCCCCAACGACCGCCAGCAGTTGAGCCGCTGCGGCGAGTAGGAGGGAAGTACCAGCGCCCGCCTGGTCTAGCGGTGAAGTGCGGAGTGGAGGGCTCGGCGGGGCTCAGGGGCCGGCTCACCTTGTCCTCTGGGTCCTTCACCTCCACGAACATACCAAGCCCGGGGGTGGCCGGCTGGTACTCCTCCCGCTGCTTGTCATACAGCTGTGTCCGGTAGTTTCCTGGAGGGAAGCGGGGCGAACCCAGGTCAGACGAGCGCGAGGTGGGGTCGAGTCGGCCCTCGCCAGGACGCGGCGAGACCGGCTGCTCCCCGCTCTGGAAGAGCGGACTCTCCCGCGCCCCCCGCCCCAAGACCAAGGTCTTGTTCCAAACTCTCCCCTTCCACCCGCACCTATAACCATGGTCTCGTCCGGAATCTCCTCAATAAAGCACTTCTTTTCGGTCTCCCCGATGTGGAAGTAAAGTGCGCCTCCGCGGGCCGCAAAACACAGCAGCAGCGCGAGGGCCCTAACCACGCTGCCCAGTCCCGCTCCGGACCGGGGCCCTACGACCCTCACGCCCTGCTCCGCAGCCATCTTGCCCCACCTGCCGGCGCAAGGGCAGCCGGCGGCGCCACGTAGCCCTGCCGCCGCCGCCGCGGGGCCTGCCGGGACAGCGAGTTCGACCGGCTGGACTACAAGTCCCGAGATGCCCCGCGGCCACGGCGAGGCAGTACCTGGTTGGAGAGCAGCTTCTGCCTGCAACCTAATTGCGCCCTCAGAATTGAAACCTTCCTTCCGTTGATCGTGGTGCCGGTCCGGCGACTACTAGTGTTTATCAACTTTTTACAGATGCTGTAAGTAACGCAATTTGTGGTCGCAGAATGAATTATGAGCAGATACAGGATTGAAAACAGGATTGAAACTGAGGATCCCTGACTTGACGTCTCTGTGTCCGACACTTTGGGCTTGCTTCTATTTTTAAAAAAACTGAACTTTGAAAAAGTGACACCAACAGTGCACCAACTGATTTTCGAAAAAAATTCAAATACAAAAAAAAAAAAGGAGCCTAGGAGATTTCTTTTACCACTTCTCTTTCACCTCCAAATTCATCCAATCCTAGCTCTGGTCTGATCTGGTCTGTATGGTACCAGGTATGCCCCTCCTCCCGCCCTGCCCCCGCATCAGCACCAGACGTCGTCCACGCGGGCTTTGCTGCAGAGCTCGGCCGTGGTGACTCCTTTCCGGAACGTGTTTCGGTGCCCCAGTGGCCCTCAGGTAAAGGAGTATTGGTGGGGGTCTTGGGGGCAGAGCCGCCCCGTTTTGGAGGGCTCTGCACTCAATGTGAGGTCAACAGAGGTCTGGGTGTGCCCTTCGTGTCCTTCCTGGATTTTATCCAAATTCCGGTGTATTTTGGCAGCTCTTTGGAGTTAGCAGTTTCTGATTGTGCCACTTCAAGGTTTCATAGAAGTTGGAGGTTTTCTCTCTAATTCGGGTTCTCTTTGTTGTTTCGTTTGGTCTTGGGGAGGGAAGTTTGATGAGGATGTGTTGACATTTCCCCTTCATTGGAAGTCTTTACCTCATTTTTCTCAACAGTAACACTATAACATAATCTTGGTTCATACCTTATTTTTTTTAACCACTCCTGTGATGAAAGTGGTTAAGATTTCTTTCCCCTAATCATTTGCTCTTACATATATTGTACATAAATTTGTGTTCGTTTTCTAAAAAAAGCATTACTGTAGGACATAGTTTTTTGGTAAAATTGCCCTTTCAAACTTCATACCGATTTACAGTCTCACCAGCAGTGGGTTCTTTTTTTTTTTCTTTTAAAGATTTTATTTATTTATTTGACAGAGACAGAGAGGGAGAGCAGGAACACAAGCAGGGGGAGTGGGAAAGGGAGAAGCAGGCTTCCTACCAAGCAGGGAGCCTGATGCGGGGCTTGATCCCAGGACCCTGGGATCATGACCTGAGTCAAAGGCAGACGCTTAACGACTGAGCCACTCAGTCGCCCCCCAGCAGTGGGTTCTTGTGCTTACTTCCGCACACCCTGGTCAAAGTTCTCAACCTTTTTTTTTTTATGTTATGTTAATCACCATACATTACATCATTAGTTTTTGATGTAGTGTTCCATGATTCACTGTTTGCGTCCAGCACCCAGGGCTCCATGCAGAACGTGCCCTCTTTAATACCCATCACCAGGCTAACCCATCCCCCCACCCCCCTCCCCTCTAGAACCTTCAGTTTGTTTCTCAGAGTCCATAGTCTCTCATGGTTTGTCTCCCCCTCCGATTTCCCCCCTTCATTCTTCCCCTCCTGCTATCTTCTTCTTCTTTTTTTTTTTTTAGTTCTCAACCTTTTTAATCTTGCAAAATAATTGAATGAAAAGTTGTATTTCACTATCCTCTTAATTTTTATTTCCTTGGATACTGAGCATTTTTTTGTTGGTCATTTGTTTTCTTCTGTGAATTACTGCTTGTGTTTTTCTTAGTGCTGTTATAACTACATGCTATTAGTGCTGATGTCACCAGGATTCGGAATTAACAAATGATTACAGAATTAACAAATGATAACATTTTATAATAAAATTTTCTATTGCTTTTAAAATTAAACTTTTTATGTTGAGATAATTATAGATTCACATGCAGTTGTAAGAAACAATGCAGAGAGATCCAGTGTACCCATCACCTAGTTTCCCCCATGGTAACATCTTGACCACGTATAATACAATATCACAACCAGGATATTGATATTGATACAGTCAAGACAGGGAACATTTCCATCACCACAGGGATCCCTCATGCTGTGTATTCAAGCCACACCCACTTCCCTATTCCTTCACCCTCTCCTTAACCTCAGACAACAAGTAATCTGTGTTCTCCATTTCTATAATTTTGTCATTTCCAGAATGTTATATAAATGGACTCATAAGGTATGTAACCTTTTGAGATTGGCTTTTTTCCCTCAGTTAATTATCTGGAGAGTTAATCAGCTTATTGCTTATATCAACAATTATAGCAATATTGTAATTACATATTTCTATTTTTTCTCTTTAAGCAACATCCTCTTTTTTTTAAGATTTTATTTATTCATTTGAGACACAGAGATACAGAGAGAATGAGAGCATGAGCAGGGAGAGAGACAGAGGGAGAGGGAGAAGCAGGCTCCCTGCTGAGCCAGGAGCTGGATGTGGGGCTCAATCCCAGGATCATGACCTGAGCCAGAGGCAGATGCTTAACCATCTGAGCCACCCAGGCGGCCCTTCTCTTTTTTTCTTAAGATTTTATTTATTTATTTGGGAGAGAGAGAATGAGCTGGGGGGAGGGGCAGAGGGAAAAGGAAGCTCCCCACTGAGCAGGGAGCCCAAGGGGCAGGGCTTGATCCCAGGACCCCGGGATTATGATCTGAGCTGAAGGCAGATGCTTAACCAACTGAGCCACCCAGTCGCCCCTAATTAACACCCTCTTAAGCAACCAATCAATCAAGAAGAAATCACAGGGGATTTCTGAGAAAAATCCTTAGAGATGAATGATAACAAAAACACTGAAACATATGGGACACAGAGAAAGCAGTGCTAAAAAAGACATTTATAGCTATAAATGCGTACACTCATAAGAAATATCTCAAATCAACAACTTCACTTTACAACTTGAAGAACTAGAAAAAGAAGACCTAAACCCCAAGTTAGTAGAAGAAAGGATCCTTACCCATCTTGTTGGAAATCTCCCCCACTGGGCATTGGACACAGTCAAAGCAGTAGGTGGGCCTGAGACCAGGACCCCAGCCAAAGTCAGATGCTTTACTGACTGAGCCACCTGGGCACCCCCAGGTTGTTCTATTTTTAACAAAACAATTTTGCTACTTGGACAGTCATGTTCCCCCTTCCTAATGTCTGGGTTCTGGGCCTTGAAATCTCACTGGTGCACTATCTCCTACATACATGTAACTGCAAGCATTTTCCACTTTTTACACTTTGGGAGATTCCTGTGAGTAGTCTGGCCAGTGGACCACTGCCATGCAAGAGTGATATTCACAGTGTGGTGTGGGGGCTGGTACTGGTCCATGTTTGTTATAGGTCTGCAATGAGGTAAGTACAGAAATTGACTAAGCGTTTAGGAATTTTTACAGAAATTTAATAGTGATGTGATATCCAAGCACATGATTAGTTTCATATTTTATTGTATTTTATAGGAGTATTGGTTTGTGAGGGATTGCAAATTTTATTAAAAATAAAACAGCCAATGCTTTACTACAGGTGGTGGGTGGTACTGGTCTAGAGAGGAACCACGCTTCAGGACCACGGACAGCACCTCGCTTTCCAAGACTGAATCCTTGCTTTTCTGCCTCTGCTCCCAGCTCTGGCTGCATCCCCTGGTGAACAACTAGCTCCCAAATCTCCAACAGATGCTTTTCAGCTTTTGTCTTACTTGCCCTTTCTAACATATGACTTTTGTTAACATCCGACTCTGCCATTTTTGTTTAATGATCATTCTCAGTGAAGAAATAAGAAATAAAAAACACTGCCAACGAGCTACACCACTAAAATGAGGGACCATTCCTGGTAACTAAAACATATTGCCAATATTTTTTTTAAAGATTTTTATTTATTTATTTGACACACAGAGAGAGCGAGCACACAAGCAGGGGGAGGGGCGGGCAGAGGGAGAGGGAGAATCAGGCTCCCCGCTGTGCAGGGAGCCTGATGTGGGGCTCCATCCCAGGACCCTGAGATCATGACCTGAACCAAAGGCAGACGCTTAACCATCTGAGCCATCCAGATACCCCCATATTGTCAATCTTAAAACACTGTATTGAGATTATATATACATAAAGATCATCATCATCATCGTCATCACCACATATTACTGAATAAACTAATGAGCATCTCTTATCACTGGGCACTAGGAGGTGGAAGACTTCATCCTATTACCTGGGTTGGGCTACAGCTTTCTATTGACATGTTTGGGTCTACACTGTTCTACCCAGGGCATTGTGAACTTTGGAATTCTCGAGACTTGTTTTTTCTGGGTCCCCATTTTGTCATGTTGGCGTCACCCTCCCACACCTTTTAGTTGTGTACCCCTATCCTTTTCCAGTGGCTTGCTTGCCATCTTCTCTTCCTTCCAGGCTCACCCACAACCTCTTTTTGGTCCCAATGCAGAGAAAAGTACACTGGAGGAAGGGCTCTCCTGTTGAAGTGTGCTCGGCACCTCCTGCGCCCTCAGATTCAGTCCAATTACCTCCTCCCTCCATGTTCCTATAACTTTTCTTCCCCCAGTCCCTTAACCGGCCCACTGGCTGCTAAGCAATCCTGGGTCCCCGTGCCTAAACTGCTCTTGTTCCCCGCTGCTCAGGGAGATTTTAACCATCCTTCAAGGCTTGAGTCAAATCTATCTCTACCATGGAAACCGCGACATTTCCCTCTCCCCTTCCTGAATTACTGCTTCAGGGCTTCTCATTCCGTCTCACCATGTCACCTCCTTCCCCCAATCGATTCTAAGCTCTTCGAGGTTCAAGTCCAGGTAATAAACTTCCCATTAGCCCCATCCTTTCCGCACACATCTGGGGTGACTGCCCTGCAAGTTGCAGAAGGCAAGCCCCCTCCCCTCTTTGAGGATGTTACCTCAATCAGCAAGAAGGGCTAACAGCACCCACAGATCCCCGAGTTTCTACGCGGAGTAAGAGATGCGGGCGGTGGAAATCGCTCTAGAGCCTGGCGCAGGTTGGGTCGGGGCTTGCGTGGCCCCTCCGCAGCCCGGAACAGCAGGAACGCACCGGGGGCGGGGCCGCGCGGGGTCTCCCGGGAGTTGTAGTCCGCAAGTGCGCTCGCAGTCTCCGCACGCTCCGCGCGGAGACCCGTAAGACTTGCCTGCGAAGGTGGCGGGGGTCTGCGGGGCTCTAGGGGCTGGCCCCGGGCGGGGATGGGGCAGAGCGCAAGCAACCGGTATGGCCCTGCCGTTGCTGCTGGGGCAGCTGCTGGCGCTCATGGGCCACGGGGGCGCGTTCTACCTTGAGGTCCGCGAGCTGGAGGAGAAGTGCTTCATCCAGGAGATCCCCGATGGTACCGTGGTCATAGGTGCGCGCGCCCGCCACTCCCGGCCTTGCCCTCCCTGCACCCAGAATCCTGAGAAGGGAGGGGAATGGGGCGCCGTGGCACCAGCTCAGGCCCGCACCTTCCCTCCCCTGCCGGGGGTGGGCTGGGGCGGGGAGAATGGGTGGACAGAAGTCTAGCCAAGGCATCCTCTCTTGCCTGTGCGGCGGGCCAGGGGCGCCGAGTCTGATGCAGACTCGAACGATGGCAGAGAAGTCGTGCTGGAGAAGGGAGGAGAAGCGGAGGGCAGTGGTCAGACTCGAGATCTTCCTGTCCCTCGACCCCCCACCCCCGACCACCATGACTTGGTCACGGGGATGGACAGAAATGCACCTCTGTTGCCTCTCCATTAGGTAACTACAAGACGGAGCTCTACGACCCCGCTATGGAAAAGTACCAGCCCTCCCCGCAGTGGATCAATTTGTTCGTGTTTGTGAAAGACCCGGAGAACAAGGTGAGGCAGGCCTTTACTCCTTGCATGCCCCCCAACGCCCCAGCGTCAATGCGTAGCCCTCTCTCGTCCTTCATTTCTCACAGAAGGATCTGGTCAGGCAGGCTACCTCAAGGAGGGCCATGGTCTTTGCCATCTGTATTCTGTATTAGCAGTGCTGGCATCTGAGACTTTCCAGCCAAACCGATGCTATTTCCCTCACACCCACCCCTCTGGCCTGCGGGGGTCTGCACCTGGGATACCCCCAGAATTCTCCTGGGAGCAGGTACTAGGCTAACTTCTCTGTGCTCACTGGAGGCTGCTTCCTCTAGAACCTTCTGGCCCGACAGTATGGCCCTCAGGGCAGCTTCACCTTCACCTCCCAGTCTCCCGGAGAGCACCAGATCTGCCTCCACCTTGAGTCCATCCGGTTCGCCCTCTTCTATGATGGCAAGCTGGTGAGTGTGGCAGGCGGGAGGCCCCTGTCCCCAGGGACTCAATTCCTTGGCCTCTAGAGTGAGAAGGGTGTGGTGGGTGGTGCCTATTGAGTAGGGCTGAGACTTTACCTGAAGCACCCTGACAACCACTCCTGAGGATGAAAGGGGACCTTGGGAGGGAGTCACTCTGACTTAAAACTCTCCCTTGGACATTGCTGCTATAAACATCGGGGTGCACATACCCCTTCGAATCCCTACATTTGTATCTTTGGGATAAATACCCAGTAGTGTAATTGCTCGTTGTATGGTAGCTCTATTTTCAACTTTTTGAGGCCCTCCATATGCCATTTGCAACGACATGGATGGAACTGGAGGGTATTATGCTGAGCGAAATAAGTCAATCAGAGAAAGACATGTATCATATGACCTCACTGATAGGAATTCTTAATCTCAGGAAACAAATGGAGGGTTGCTAGAGTGGAGGGGGGTGGGAGGGATGGGGTGGCTGGTGATAGACATTGGGGAGGGTATGTGCTATGGTGAGCGCTGTGATGTGTGTAAGACTGTTGAATCACAGACCTGTATCTCTGAAACAAATAATATGTTGTATGTTAAAAAAAAAAAAAAAAGAAGATAGCAGGAAGGGAAAAATGAAGGGCGGGGGAATCAGACGGGGAGATGAACCATGAGAGATTATGGACTCTGAGAAACAAACTGAGGGTTCTAGAGGGGAGAGGGGCGGGGGGATGGGTTACCCTGGTGATGGGTATTAAAGAGGGCATGTACTGAATGGAGTACTGGGTGTTATACGCAAACAATGAATCAAGGAACACTACATCAAAAACTAATGATGTAATGTATGGTGATTAACATAACAAAATTTAAAAAATCCAAAAAATTAAAAAGAAATAAAATTTGACAGCAAAAAAAACACAAAAAAACAAAAAACAAACTCTCCCTTGGCTCCCAGCCATCCCTAGGATAAAGACCAAGCTTCATGACGTGAGATTCAGAGCTATTCTGCCTCTGAGTGCTTCAGGGCTCTCCATTGTCACCTCCCCATACAGAACTTCTAGTAAACTGCCTGGCTGAGTCACACCTCTATTTCTCTGCACGTGTAGTCCCATCCTTTGTGTTTTCAATGTAGAACTCCACATAAGCAGGGTTCCGATCTGGTGTTCTGACCCCCTGAGCAGGGCCAGTCACCAGGTCGGTGTGTGAGGAATGGAGCTGCCAGCATCAGGCCCAGATGGGGACGTAGAAGCTAGATTTCTGGCAGGTTCACAGAGCTAAGCTCCCCTGACCCCCATCCTGGGTCCTCCTGTTCCAGGCCATTCACTTGGACATGCAGTTGGGTGAACACACCAATGATTATGCGGAATTTGCGGCCAAGGACAAGCTGACCCAGCTGCATCTGCGTGTACAGCAGCTTGTGGAGCAGGTGGAGTTGATCCAGAAGGAGCAGGAGTATCAGAGGGTGAGGGGCTGGGTTGGCACAGCTGGGGCAGGGGCTGTGTGACCTCCTGGGAAGTGGCTCTTCCGGCCCTTCCCGCCGAGGGGGTGGGGGTGAAATTCAGTTCTAGACAGGTGGCTTCTCCCTTCTCTCCTCCCGCAGTGGCGAGAGGAGCGCTTCCGGCAGACCAGCGAGAGCACCAACCAGCGTGTGCTGTGGTGGTCCATTCTGCAGACCTTCATTCTGGTTGCCACGGGTGTCTGGCAGATGCAGCACCTCAAGAGTTTCTTTAAAGCCAAGAAGCTGGTGTAGTTGGGCCCCAGAAACCTAGCCCCAACTCATTCCCCTTCTGTTAACTGATTGAAAGTGCCCTGGCCTGGTCTATTTCCTGGCTCCCAATCCCCCAACCCTGCAGGGGGAACAGAGGACCTCTTTCAACTGGTTTCTCAGCCAGCATTTGGGAGAGGATGAGTTGCCCACTAGATGCTTGGTCGGGGAGCTGTAGGATTTTGTGGCTTTGTGCTGTTGAGGAGGAAGGTGAGGGTGCCCCCACGCCCCTGGCTAAACCGGATGGATGAACTGTCCCAAGATAGAATTAAGAGTGACTATAAACTGCAACCTTTCTGACCTAAACATTTATTGCCTCCCGCTCTGCAATTCATTCTGGTGTTTTGTTTCTAACCAGATATTAACATGTGAGGCTCTGCATGCATTGGTGGGGACGGATCCTGAAATGGATGGGATGAAGAAAGCTTGTTCTCCAAAAGCCTTAGCAACCTGTGGAGCCCTTTCCAGAAAGGTCCAATTTGGGCCCATCTTATGGGTAACCTGAGTGCTTGTGGTGATCCTGTGCCTCTTTGCGGGCTCCAGTCAGGTTCATGTGCTCTTCTGCTGGGTTCTTCCAGGTAGTTGGATGGGCACCTCTGTCTTCCCACTATTTTTCAGCCAACCTATGTCTGTCTTTATGATGTCACAGGTTGATTTTTTTTCAGAAGATGCTTTCTTTTCTCCTTTAAAAAAAAAAAATAGGATTCCAAGTAATAGTTTCCATTATAGTCGGCATCTCCTATAACTTGACCTTCACATGTCAGAACCTTCACAGGTGTAGATGACCAGGCATCTATGCACCCACTGCAACTGCCTGATCTAGCCCACATTTTACCTCTGCTGGTTGCCCTGTTGGAATAGTCATCTCTCATGTGAATCTGATATTTTCTGTGATAAGGAAATTTCACTGGCTGGCACCCTCAACAAAATGAAGCCCAAATCATCAAAGCTAAGGATGTCAATAAAGGGAGACTCCCCATGAGGAGGGGGATGTGGGGACAGCCCCAGCACTTGGCCCAAGACAGACCCACCCGCCCCTAGGATATGTTTGAGGGACACTGCAAGCCTTGGAGATTCGCTCATTTGTGGGTGTGGTCATGACTGGCCTCTGGAAAGTATGAGTGGACTGAACTGACGGCTGGTGGGGAACCACTGGAGAGTAACCTCAGACAGAGTTTGTGATCTTAGGATTCATTACCCTTACCTGAAGGGGTGTGTGTGTTGGGGGGGTGCTTTGCTCTCTGCCATAGGAGAAGCAGAGCAATCCAGACATGCACATTCTTGCACATGGAGCCTATGGTCTGATACCAAATGAGGCAGGGCTTGAACAACAGGTAAAGGCGATGCATGTTTCTGAGAAGGGTATGTGCTGAGAACGACATGATACTAGCTCTGGTCTAATCTAGATGGTCAGAGAAGGCTGCTTTTTAGAATTGCATTCATGATTAGGAGTTAGCTGGGGGAAGTGTGTTCTGGCCAGAAGGACTAGCACATACAGGAGCCCTAAAGCAAAAAAAGAACATGGCAATTTGGGATACCGAAAGAAAGCCACTATATCATAATCCCAACTCTAAGAGAGACCACAGGACAGATCTGGTGTTCCCTTGGGGTACGGGAAGTGAAAGTGAACCTGCCTTCAGAGCCATACTGCCGGGCCAGGATGAC
>NW_027398516.1:0-11056 GCF_003265705.2 Callorhinus ursinus | reverse complement strand
GTGAAAGTGAACCTGCCTTCAGAGCCATACTGCCGGGCCAGGATGACCTGGAGAGAAAAGCCTTCAGTGTTACAGGGGGATGGGGCTGGAAGGAAACAGGGCTTCAGGCTCTCAGTGCCTCAAAAGTTGGCAAACAGAGCCTTAGGCACCTCGCAACATTAAAAGGTCTAGAGCTGCTCAGCAGCAGTTGCCCAAGCCTTGTCTGAGAACCTTCTGGGGCAGAGGTGAAGCGTCTGAGATGGAGCTGACACGTGACTGCTCTTGGGAAGGGCTCTTTATTGGAGCTCCTGCCATTTCCGCTCTTTTGGTGTGGTTCTTTTCTTAAACCAAAGGTGGCAACTAAAGATTTTTTTTCTTTTGCTTTAATATTCGTCGAAATTAAAAGCCGCTCATTGGTTTTGGAAAGCACCCCGTTCTGTGAACTCCTCAAGTCTAGACGTCACAGCATTAGAGTTAACGAAATTCTTTGATGGCCAGCACCACAATTAACCCACGAACCACGCCTACAAGACAGGTGCATTTCCATCTCACAGGCCAGGAAAACGGCTCGGGGCAGGGAAGGGGGCTTGGCCGAGTCACGCAGCAGTCGGGAAGAAGCTGAGAGGAGCCGCTAGCCTTATAGCAGCCCAAGTTTGGCCTAGAGCGAAAATCCGGGATCTTCTCACCAACCCCCAACGACCGCCAGCAGTTGAGCCGCTGCGGCGAGTAGGAGGGAAGTACCAGCGCCCGCCTGGTCTAGCGGTGAAGTGCGGAGTGGAGGGCTCGGCGGGGCTCAGGGGCCGGCTCACCTTGTCCTCTGGGTCCTTCACCTCCACGAACATACCAAGCCCGGGGGTGGCCGGCTGGTACTCCTCCCGCTGCTTGTCATACAGCTGTGTCCGGTAGTTTCCTGGAGGGAAGCGGGGCGAACCCAGGTCAGACGAGCGCGAGGTGGGGTCGAGTCGGCCCTCGCCAGGACGCGGCGAGACCGGCTGCTCCCCGCTCTGGAAGAGCGGACTCTCCCGCGCCCCCCGCCCCAAGACCAAGGTCTTGTTCCAAACTCTCCCCTTCCACCCGCACCTATAACCATGGTCTCGTCCGGAATCTCCTCAATAAAGCACTTCTTTTCGGTCTCCCCGATGTGGAAGTAAAGTGCGCCTCCGCGGGCCGCAAAACACAGCAGCAGCGCGAGGGCCCTAACCACGCTGCCCAGTCCCGCTCCGGACCGGGGCCCTACGACCCTCACGCCCTGCTCCGCAGCCATCTTGCCCCACCTGCCGGCGCAAGGGCAGCCGGCGGCGCCACGTAGCCCTGCCGCCGCCGCCGCGGGGCCTGCCGGGACAGCGAGTTCGACCGGCTGGACTACAAGTCCCGAGATGCCCCGCGGCCACAGCGAGGCAGTACCTGGTTGGAGAGCAGCTTCTGCCTGCAACCTAATTGCGCCCTCAGAATTGAAACCTTCCTTCCGTTGATCGTGGTGCCGGTCCGGCGACTACTAGTGTTTATCAACTTTTTACAGATGCTGTAAGTAACGCAATTTGTGGTCGCAGAATGAATTATGAGCAGATACAGGATTGAAAACAGGATTGAAACTGAGGATCCCTGACTTGACGTCTCTGTGTCCGACACTTTGGGCTTGCTTCTATTTTTAAAAAAACTGAACTTTGAAAAAGTGACACCAACAGTGCACCAACTGATTTTCGAAAAAAATTCAAAAACAAAAAAAAAAAAGGAGCCTAGGAGATTTCTTTTACCACTTCTCTTTCACCTCCAAATTCATCCAATCCTAGCTCTGGTCTGATCTGGTCTGTATGGTACCAGGTATGCCCCTCCTCCCGCCCTGCCCCCGCATCAGCACCAGACGTCGTCCACGCGGGCTTTGCTGCAGAGCTCGGCCGTGGTGACTCCTTTCCGGAACGTGTTTCGGTGCCCCAGTGGCCCTCAGGTAAAGGAGTATTGGTGGGGGTCTTGGGGGCAGAGCCGCCCCGTTTTGGAGGGCTCTGCACTCAATGTGAGGTCAACAGAGGTCTGGGTGTGCCCTTCGTGTCCTTCCTGGATTTTATCCAAATTCCGGTGTATTTTGGCAGCTCTTTGGAGTTAGCAGTTTCTGATTGTGCCACTTCAAGGTTTCATAGAAGTTGGAGGTTTTCTCTCTAATTCGGGTTCTCTTTGTTGTTTCGTTTGGTCTTGGGGAGGGAAGTTTGATGAGGATGTGTTGACATTTCCCCTTCATTGGAAGTCTTTACCTCATTTTTCTCAACAGTAACACTATAACATAATCTTGGTTCATACCTTATTTTTTTTAACCACTCCTGTGATGAAAGTGGTTAAGATTTCTTTCCCCTAATCATTTGCTCTTACATATATTGTACATAAATTTGTGTTCGTTTTCTAAAAAAAGCATTACTGTAGGACATAGTTTTTTGGTAAAATTGCCCTTTCAAACTTCATACCGATTTACAGTCTCACCAGCAGTGGGTTCTTTTTTTTTTTCTTTTAAAGATTTTATTTATTTATTTGACAGAGACAGAGAGGGAGAGCAGGAACACAAGCAGGGGGAGTGGGAAAGGGAGAAGCAGGCTTCCTACCAAGCAGGGAGCCTGATGCGGGGCTTGATCCCAGGACCCTGGGATCATGACCTGAGTCAAAGGCAGACGCTTAACGACTGAGCCACTCAGTCGCCCCCCAGCAGTGGGTTCTTGTGCTTACTTCCGCACACCCTGGTCAAAGTTCTCAACCTTTTTTTTTTTATGTTATGTTAATCACCATACATTACATCATTAGTTTTTGATGTAGTGTTCCATGATTCACTGTTTGCGTCCAGCACCCAGGGCTCCATGCAGAACGTGCCCTCTTTAATACCCATCACCAGGCTAACCCATCCCCCCACCCCCCTCCCCTCTAGAACCTTCAGTTTGTTTCTCAGAGTCCATAGTCTCTCATGGTTTGTCTCCCCCTCCGATTTCCCCCCTTCATTCTTCCCCTCCTGCTATCTTCTTCTTCTTTTTTTTTTTTTAGTTCTCAACCTTTTTAATCTTGCAAAATAATTGAATGAAAAGTTGTATTTCACTATCCTCTTAATTTTTATTTCCTTGGATACTGAGCATTTTTTTGTTGGTCATTTGTTTTCTTCTGTGAATTACTGCTTGTGTTTTTCTTAGTGCTGTTATAACTACATGCTATTAGTGCTGATGTCACCAGGATTCGGAATTAACAAATGATTACAGAATTAACAAATGATAACATTTTATAATAAAATTTTCTATTGCTTTTAAAATTAAACTTTTTATGTTGAGATAATTATAGATTCACATGCAGTTGTAAGAAACAATGCAGAGAGATCCAGTGTACCCATCACCTAGTTTCCCCCATGGTAACATCTTGACCACGTATAATACAATATCACAACCAGGATATTGATATTGATACAGTCAAGACAGGGAACATTTCCATCACCACAGGGATCCCTCATGCTGTGTATTCAAGCCACACCCACTTCCCTATTCCTTCACCCTCTCCTTAACCTCAGACAACAAGTAATCTGTGTTCTCCATTTCTATAATTTTGTCATTTCCAGAATGTTATATAAATGGACTCATAAGGTATGTAACCTTTTGAGATTGGCTTTTTTCCCTCAGTTAATTATCTGGAGAGTTAATCAGCTTATTGCTTATATCAACAATTATAGCAATATTGTAATTACATATTTCTATTTTTTCTCTTTAAGCAACATCCTCTTTTTTTTAAGATTTTATTTATTCATTTGAGACACAGAGATACAGAGAGAATGAGAGCATGAGCAGGGAGAGAGACAGAGGGAGAGGGAGAAGCAGGCTCCCTGCTGAGCCAGGAGCTGGATGTGGGGCTCAATCCCAGGATCATGACCTGAGCCAGAGGCAGATGCTTAACCATCTGAGCCACCCAGGCGGCCCTTCTCTTTTTTTCTTAAGATTTTATTTATTTATTTGGGAGAGAGAGAATGAGCTGGGGGGAGGGGCAGAGGGAAAAGGAAGCTCCCCACTGAGCAGGGAGCCCAAGGGGCAGGGCTTGATCCCAGGACCCCGGGATTATGATCTGAGCTGAAGGCAGATGCTTAACCAACTGAGCCACCCAGTCGCCCCTAATTAACACCCTCTTAAGCAACCAATCAATCAAGAAGAAATCACAGGGGATTTCTGAGAAAAATCCTTAGAGATGAATGATAACAAAAACACTGAAACATATGGGACACAGAGAAAGCAGTGCTAAAAAAGACATTTATAGCTATAAATGCGTACACTCATAAGAAATATCTCAAATCAACAACTTCACTTTACAACTTGAAGAACTAGAAAAAGAAGACCTAAACCCCAAGTTAGTAGAAGAAAGGATCCTTACCCATCTTGTTGGAAATCTCCCCCACTGGGCATTGGACACAGTCAAAGCAGTAGGTGGGCCTGAGACCAGGACCCCAGCCAAAGTCAGATGCTTTACTGACTGAGCCACCTGGGCACCCCCAGGTTGTTCTATTTTTAACAAAACAATTTTGCTACTTGGACAGTCATGTTCCCCCTTCCTAATGTCTGGGTTCTGGGCCTTGAAATCTCACTGGTGCACTATCTCCTACATACATGTAACTGCAAGCATTTTCCACTTTTTACACTTTGGGAGATTCCTGTGAGTAGTCTGGCCAGTGGACCACTGCCATGCAAGAGTGATATTCACAGTGTGGTGTGGGGGCTGGTACTGGTCCATGTTTGTTATAGGTCTGCAATGAGGTAAGTACAGAAATTGACTAAGCGTTTAGGAATTTTTACAGAAATTTAATAGTGATGTGATATCCAAGCACATGATTAGTTTCATATTTTATTGTATTTTATAGGAGTATTGGTTTGTGAGGGATTGCAAATTTTATTAAAAATAAAACAGCCAATGCTTTACTACAGGTGGTGGGTGGTACTGGTCTAGAGAGGAACCACGCTTCAGGACCACGGACAGCACCTCGCTTTCCAAGACTGAATCCTTGCTTTTCTGCCTCTGCTCCCAGCTCTGGCTGCATCCCCTGGTGAACAACTAGCTCCCAAATCTCCAACAGATGCTTTTCAGCTTTTGTCTTACTTGCCCTTTCTAACATATGACTTTTGTTAACATCCGACTCTGCCATTTTTGTTTAATGATCATTCTCAGTGAAGAAATAAGAAATAAAAAACACTGCCAACGAGCTACACCACTAAAATGAGGGACCATTCCTGGTAACTAAAACATATTGCCAATATTTTTTTTAAAGATTTTTATTTATTTATTTGACACACAGAGAGAGCGAGCACACAAGCAGGGGGAGGGGCGGGCAGAGGGAGAGGGAGAATCAGGCTCCCCGCTGTGCAGGGAGCCTGATGTGGGGCTCCATCCCAGGACCCTGAGATCATGACCTGAACCAAAGGCAGACGCTTAACCATCTGAGCCATCCAGATACCCCCATATTGTCAATCTTAAAACACTGTATTGAGATTATATATACATAAAGATCATCATCATCATCGTCATCACCACATATTACTGAATAAACTAATGAGCATCTCTTATCACTGGGCACTAGGAGGTGGAAGACTTCATCCTATTACCTGGGTTGGGCTACAGCTTTCTATTGACATGTTTGGGTCTACACTGTTCTACCCAGGGCATTGTGAACTTTGGAATTCTCGAGACTTGTTTTTTCTGGGTCCCCATTTTGTCATGTTGGCGTCACCCTCCCACACCTTTTAGTTGTGTACCCCTATCCTTTTCCAGTGGCTTGCTTGCCATCTTCTCTTCCTTCCAGGCTCACCCACAACCTCTTTTTGGTCCCAATGCAGAGAAAAGTACACTGGAGGAAGGGCTCTCCTGTTGAAGTGTGCTCGGCACCTCCTGCGCCCTCAGATTCAGTCCAATTACCTCCTCCCTCCATGTTCCTATAACTTTTCTTCCCCCAGTCCCTTAACCGGCCCACTGGCTGCTAAGCAATCCTGGGTCCCCGTGCCTAAACTGCTCTTGTTCCCCGCTGCTCAGGGAGATTTTAACCATCCTTCAAGGCTTGAGTCAAATCTATCTCTACCATGGAAACCGCGACATTTCCCTCTCCCCTTCCTGAATTACTGCTTCAGGGCTTCTCATTCCGTCTCACCATGTCACCTCCTTCCCCCAATCGATTCTAAGCTCTTCGAGGTTCAAGTCCAGGTAATAAACTTCCCATTAGCCCCATCCTTTCCGCACACATCTGGGGTGACTGCCCTGCAAGTTGCAGAAGGCAAGCCCCCTCCCCTCTTTGAGGATGTTACCTCAATCAGCAAGAAGGGCTAACAGCACCCACAGATCCCCGAGTTTCTACGCGGAGTAAGAGATGCGGGCGGTGGAAATCGCTCTAGAGCCTGGCGCAGGTTGGGTCGGGGCTTGCGTGGCCCCTCCGCAGCCCGGAACAGCAGGAACGCACCGGGGGCGGGGCCGCGCGGGGTCTCCCGGGAGTTGTAGTCCGCAAGTGCGCTCGCAGTCTCCGCACGCTCCGCGCGGAGACCCGTAAGACTTGCCTGCGAAGGTGGCGGGGGTCTGCGGGGCTCTAGGGGCTGGCCCCGGGCGGGGATGGGGCAGAGCGCAAGCAACCGGTATGGCCCTGCCGTTGCTGCTGGGGCAGCTGCTGGCGCTCATGGGCCACGGGGGCGCGTTCTACCTTGAGGTCCGCGAGCTGGAGGAGAAGTGCTTCATCCAGGAGATCCCCGATGGTACCGTGGTCATAGGTGCGCGCGCCCGCCACTCCCGGCCTTGCCCTCCCTGCACCCAGAATCCTGAGAAGGGAGGGGAATGGGGCGCCGTGGCACCAGCTCAGGCCCGCACCTTCCCTCCCCTGCCGGGGGTGGGCTGGGGCGGGGAGAATGGGTGGACAGAAGTCTAGCCAAGGCATCCTCTCTTGCCTGTGCGGCGGGCCAGGGGCGCCGAGTCTGATGCAGACTCGAACGATGGCAGAGAAGTCGTGCTGGAGAAGGGAGGAGAAGCGGAGGGCAGTGGTCAGACTCGAGATCTTCCTGTCCCTCGACCCCCCACCCCCGACCACCATGACTTGGTCACGGGGATGGACAGAAATGCACCTCTGTTGCCTCTCCATTAGGTAACTACAAGACGGAGCTCTACGACCCCGCTATGGAAAAGTACCAGCCCTCCCCGCAGTGGATCAATTTGTTCGTGTTTGTGAAAGACCCCGAGAACAAGGTGAGGCAGGCCTTTACTCCTTGCATGCCCCCCAACGCCCCAGCGTCAATGCGTAGCCCTCTCTCGTCCTTCATTTCTCACAGAAGGATCTGGTCAGGCAGGCTACCTCAAGGAGGGCCATGGTCTTTGCCATCTGTATTCTGTATTAGCAGTGCTGGCATCTGAGACTTTCCAGCCAAACCGATGCTATTTCCCTCACACCCACCCCTCTGGCCTGCGGGGGTCTGCACCTGGGATACCCCCAGAATTCTCCTGGGAGCAGGTACTAGGCTAACTTCTCTGTGCTCACTGGAGGCTGCTTCCTCTAGAACCTTCTGGCCCGACAGTATGGCCCTCAGGGCAGCTTCACCTTCACCTCCCAGTCTCCCGGAGAGCACCAGATCTGCCTCCACCTTGAGTCCATCCGGTTCGCCCTCTTCTATGATGGCAAGCTGGTGAGTGTGGCAGGCGGGAGGCCCCTGTCCCCAGGGACTCAATTCCTTGGCCTCTAGAGTGAGAAGGGTGTGGTGGGTGGTGCCTATTGAGTAGGGCTGAGACTTTACCTGAAGCACCCTGACAACCACTCCTGAGGATGAAAGGGGACCTTGGGAGGGAGTCACTCTGACTTAAAACTCTCCCTTGGACATTGCTGCTATAAACATCGGGGTGCACATACCCCTTCGAATCCCTACATTTGTATCTTTGGGATAAATACCCAGTAGTGTAATTGCTCGTTGTATGGTAGCTCTATTTTCAACTTTTTGAGGCCCTCCATATGCCATTTGCAACGACATGGATGGAACTGGAGGGTATTATGCTGAGCGAAATAAGTCAATCAGAGAAAGACATGTATCATATGACCTCACTGATAGGAATTCTTAATCTCAGGAAACAAATGGAGGGTTGCTAGAGTGGAGGGGGGTGGGAGGGATGGGGTGGCTGGTGATAGACATTGGGGAGGGTATGTGCTATGGTGAGCGCTGTGATGTGTGTAAGACTGTTGAATCACAGACCTGTATCTCTGAAACAAATAATATGTTGTATGTTAAAAAAAAAAAAAAAAGAAGATAGCAGGAAGGGAAAAATGAAGGGCGGGGGAATCAGACGGGGAGATGAACCATGAGAGATTATGGACTCTGAGAAACAAACTGAGGGTTCTAGAGGGGAGAGGGGCGGGGGGATGGGTTACCCTGGTGATGGGTATTAAAGAGGGCATGTACTGAATGGAGTACTGGGTGTTATACGCAAACAATGAATCAAGGAACACTACATCAAAAACTAATGATGTAATGTATGGTGATTAACATAACAAAATTTAAAAAATCCAAAAAATTAAAAAGAAATAAAATTTGACAGCAAAAAAAACACAAAAAAACAAAAAACAAACTCTCCCTTGGCTCCCAGCCATCCCTAGGATAAAGACCAAGCTTCATGACGTGAGATTCAGAGCTATTCTGCCTCTGAGTGCTTCAGGGCTCTCCATTGTCACCTCCCCATACAGAACTTCTAGTAAACTGCCTGGCTGAGTCACACCTCTATTTCTCTGCACGTGTAGTCCCATCCTTTGTGTTTTCAATGTAGAACTCCACATAAGCAGGGTTCCGATCTGGTGTTCTGACCCCCTGAGCAGGGCCAGTCACCAGGTCGGTGTGTGAGGAATGGAGCTGCCAGCATCAGGCCCAGATGGGGACGTAGAAGCTAGATTTCTGGCAGGTTCACAGAGCTAAGCTCCCCTGACCCCCATCCTGGGTCCTCCTGTTCCAGGCCATTCACTTGGACATGCAGTTGGGTGAACACACCAATGATTATGCGGAATTTGCGGCCAAGGACAAGCTGACCCAGCTGCATCTGCGTGTACAGCAGCTTGTGGAGCAGGTGGAGTTGATCCAGAAGGAGCAGGAGTATCAGAGGGTGAGGGGCTGGGTTGGCACAGCTGGGGCAGGGGCTGTGTGACCTCCTGGGAAGTGGCTCTTCCGGCCCTTCCCGCCGAGGGGGTGGGGGTGAAATTCAGTTCTAGACAGGTGGCTTCTCCCTTCTCTCCTCCCGCAGTGGCGAGAGGAGCGCTTCCGGCAGACCAGCGAGAGCACCAACCAGCGTGTGCTGTGGTGGTCCATTCTGCAGACCTTCATTCTGGTTGCCACGGGTGTCTGGCAGATGCAGCACCTCAAGAGTTTCTTTAAAGCCAAGAAGCTGGTGTAGTTGGGCCCCAGAAACCTAGCCCCAACTCATTCCCCTTCTGTTAACTGATTGAAAGTGCCCTGGCCTGGTCTATTTCCTGGCTCCCAATCCCCCAACCCTGCAGGGGGAACAGAGGACCTCTTTCAACTGGTTTCTCAGCCAGCATTTGGGAGAGGATGAGTTGCCCACTAGATGCTTGGTCGGGGAGCTGTAGGATTTTGTGGCTTTGTGCTGTTGAGGAGGAAGGTGAGGGTGCCCCCACGCCCCTGGCTAAACCGGATGGATGAACTGTCCCAAGATAGAATTAAGAGTGACTATAAACTGCAACCTTTCTGACCTAAACATTTATTGCCTCCCGCTCTGCAATTCATTCTGGTGTTTTGTTTCTAACCAGATATTAACATGTGAGGCTCTGCATGCATTGGTGGGGACGGATCCTGAAATGGATGGGATGAAGAAAGCTTGTTCTCCAAAAGCCTTAGCAACCTGTGGAGCCCTTTCCAGAAAGGTCCAATTTGGGCCCATCTTATGGGTAACCTGAGTGCTTGTGGTGATCCTGTGCCTCTTTGCGGGCTCCAGTCAGGTTCATGTGCTCTTCTGCTGGGTTCTTCCAGGTAGTTGGATGGGCACCTCTGTCTTCCCACTATTTTTCAGCCAACCTATGTCTGTCTTTATGATGTCACAGGTTGATTTTTTTTCAGAAGATGCTTTCTTTTCTCCTTTAAAAAAAAAAAATAGGATTCCAAGTAATAGTTTCCATTATAGTCGGCATCTCCTATAACTTGACCTTCACATGTCAGGACCTTCACAGGTGTAGATGACCAGGCATCTATGCACCCACTGCAACTGCCTGATCTAGCCCACATTTTACCTCTGCTGGTTGCCCTGTTGGAATAGTCATCTCTCATGTGAATCTGATATTTTCTGTGATAAGGAAATTTCACTGGCTGGCACCCTCAACAAAATGAAGCCCAAATCATCAAAGCTAAGGATGTCAATAAAGGGAGACTCCCCATGAGGAGGGGGATGTGGGGACAGCCCCAGCACTTGGCCCAAGACAGACCCACCCGCCCCTAGGATATGTTTGAGGGACACTGCAAGCCTTGGAGATTCGCTCATTTGTGGGTGTGGTCATGACTGGCCTCTGGAAAGTATGAGTGGACTGAACTGACGGCTGGTGGGGAACCACTGGAGAGTAACCTCAGACAGAGTTTGTGATCTTAGGATTCATTACCCTTACCTGAAGGGGTGTGTGTGTTGGGGGGGTGCTTTGCTCTCTGCCATAGATAGGAGAAGCAGAGCAATCCAGACATGCACATTCTTGCACATGGAGCCTATGGTCTGATACCAAATGAGGCAGGGCTTGAACAACAGGTAAAGGCGATGCATGTTTCTGAGAAGGGTATGTGCTGAGAACGACATGATACTAGCTCTGGTCTAATCTAGATGGTCAGAGAAGGCTGCTTTTTAGAATTGCATTCATGATTAGGAGTTAGCTGGGGGAAGTGTGTTCTGGCCAGAAGGACTAGCACATACAGGAGCCCTAAAGCAAAAAAAGAACATGGCAATTTGGGATACCGAAAGAAAGCCACTATATCATAATCCCAACTCTAAGAGAGACCACAGGACAGATCTGGTGTTCCCTTGGGGTACGGGAAGTGAAAGTGAACCTGCCTTCAGAGCCATACTGCCGGGCCAGGATGAC
>NW_027398515.1:0-11057 GCF_003265705.2 Callorhinus ursinus | reverse complement strand
TTTGAAAGAATTAACAAGATTGATAAACCCCTGGCCAGACTTATCCAAAAGAAGAGAGAAATGACCCAAATCAACAAAATCATGAATGAAAGAGGAGAGATCACAATCAACACCAAGAAATACAAACAATTATAAGAACATATTATGAGCAACTCTATGCCAGCCAATTAGATAACCTGGAAGAAATGGGTGCATTCCTAGAGATGTATCAACTACCAAAATTGAACCAGGAAGAAATAGAAAACCTGAACAGACCTATAACCACTAAGGAAATTGAAGCAGTCATCAAAAATCTCCCAACAAACAAAAGCCCAGGGCCAGATGGCTTCCCAGGGGAATTCTATCAGACATTTAAAGAAGAATTAATACCTATTCTCTTGAAACTGTTCCAAAAAATAGAAATGGAAGGAAATCTTCCAAACTTGTTTTATGAGGCCAGCATTACCTTGATCCCCAAACCAGACAAAGACCTCATCATAAAGGAGAATTACAGACCAATATCCTTGATGAACATGGATGCAAAATATCTCACCAAAATACTAGCGAATAGGATCCAACAGTACATTAAAAGGAACTGGAGGGTGTTATGCTTAGTGAAATAAGTCAATCAGAGAAAGACATGTATCATATGACCTCACTGATATGAGGAATTCTTAATCTCAGGAACAAACTGAGGGTTGCTGGAGTGGTCAGGGGTGGGAGGGATGGGGTGGCTGGGTGATAGACTTTGGGGAGGGTATGTGCTACGGTGAGCGCTGTGAATTATGTAAGACTGTTGAATCACAGATCTGTACTTCTGAAATAAATAACGTTTAAGAAAAAAGAAAAAGAAGAAGATAGCAGGAGAGGAAGAATGAAGGGGAGTAAGTCAGAGGGGGAGATGAACCAGGAGAGATGACGGACTCGGAAAAACAAACTGAGGTTTCTAGAGGGGAGGAGGGTAGGGGGATGGGTTAGCCTGGTGATGGGTATTAAAGAGGGCACATTCTGCATGGAGCACTGGGTGTTATGCACAAACAATGAATCATGGAACACTACACCAAAACAAATGATGTAATATATGGTGATTAACATAACAATAAAAAATTAAAAAGATAAAAAAAAAAAAGGATTATTCACCATGACCAAGTGGGATTTATCCCTGGGCTGCAAGGCTGGTTCAACATCTGCAAATCAATCAACATGATACAATACATTAACAAAAGAAAGAACAAGAATCATATGATCCTCTCAATAGATGCAGAAAAAGCATTTGACAAAGTACAACATCCTTTCTTGATCAAAACTCTTCAGAGTATAGGGATAGAGGGTACATACCTCAATATCATAAAAGCCATCTATGAAAAACCTACAGCGAATATCATTCTCAATGGGGAAAAGCTGAGAGCTTTCCCCCTAAGGTCAGGAACGCGGCAGGGATGTCCACTATCACCACTGCTATTCAACATAGTATTAGAAGTCCTAGCCACAGCAATCAGACAACAAAAAAAACCAAAGGCATCCAAATCAAACTCTCACTCTTTGCAGATGATATGATACTTTATGTGGAAAATCCAAAAGACTCCCCCCCAAAACTGCTAGAACTCATACAGGAATTCAGTAAAGTAGCAGGATATAAAATCAATGCACAGAAATTCGTGGCATTCCTATACACCAACAACAAGACAGAAGAGAGAAAAATCAAGGAGTCGATCCCATTTACAATTGCACCCAAAACCGTAAGATACCTAGGAATAAATTTAACCAAAGAGGCAAAGGATCTGTACTCAGAGAACTATAAAATACCCATGAAAGAAATTGAAGAAGACACAAAGAAATGGAAAAACGTTCCATGCTCATGGATTGGAAGAACAAACATTGTGAAGATGTCAGTGCTACCTAGAGCGATCTACACATTCAATGCAATCCCCATCAAAATTCCATCCACTTTTTTCAAAGAAATGGAACAAATAATCCTAAAATTTGTATGGAACCAGAAGAGACCCTGAATAGTCAGAGGAATACTGAAAGAGAAAAGCAAAGCTGGCGGCATCACAATTCCGGACTTCCAGCTCTATTACAAAGCTGCCATCATCAAGACAGTATGGTACTGGCACAAAAACAGACACATCGATCAATGGAATAGAATCGAGAGCCCAGAAATGGACCCTTAACTCTATGGTCAACTCATCTTTGACAAAGCAGGAAAGAATGTCCAATGGAAAAAAGTCTCTTCAACAAATGGTGTTGGGAAAATTGGACAACCATATGCAGAAGAATGAAACTGGACCATTTCCTTACACCACACACAAAAATAGACTCAAAATGGTTGAAAGACCTCAGTGTGTGACAGGAGTCCATCAAAATCCTAAAGGAGAACACAGGCAGCAACGTCTTCAACCTCAGCCACAGCAACTTCTTCCTAGAAACATCGCCAAAGGCAAGGGAAGCCAGGGCAAAAATGAACTATTGGGATTTCATCAAGATAAAAAGCTTTTGCACAGCAAAAGAAACAGTCCACAAAACCAAAAGACAACCGACAGAATGGGAGAAAATATTTGCAAATGACCTATCAGATAAAGGGCTAGTATCCAAAATCTATAAAAATCTTATCAAACTCAACACCCAAAAAACAAATAATCCAATCAAGAAATGGGCAGAAGACATGAACAGACATTTTTCCAAAGAAGACATCCAAATGGCCAACAGACACATGAAAAAGTGCTCAACATCACTTGGCATCAGGGAAATCCAAATCAAAACCTCAATGAGATACCACCTCACACCAGTCAGAATGGCTACAATTAACAAGTCAGGAAACGACAGATGTTGGCGGGGATGTGGAGAAAGGGGAACCCTCCTACACTGTTGGTGGGAATGCAAGCTGGTGCAACCCCTCTGGAAAACAGTATGGAGGTTCCTCAAACAGTTGAAATTAGAGCTACCATTCGATCCAGCAATTGCACTACTGGGTATTTACCCCAAAGATACAAATGTAGGGACTTGAAGGGGTACGTGCACCCCAATGTTTATAGCAGCAATGCCCACAATAGCCAAACTGTGGAAAGAGCCAAGATGTCCATCGACAGATGAATGGATAAAGAAGAGGTGGTATATATACACAATGGAATATTATGCAGCCATCAAAAGGAATGAGATCTTGCCATTTGCAACGACGTGGATGGAACTGGAGGGTGTTATGCTGAGTGAAATAAGTCAATCAGAGAAAGACATGTATCACATGACCTCACTGATATGAGGAATTCTTAATCTCAGGAAAGAAACTGAGTGTTACTGGAGTGGTTGGGGGTGGGAGGGATGGGGTGGCTGGGTGATAGACATTGGGGAGGGTATGTGCTACGGTGAGCGCTGTGAATTGTGCAAGACTGATGAATCATGGATCTGTACTTCTGAAACAAATAATGCAATATATGTTAAGAAAAAAAAGAAGAAGAAAATAGCAAGAGGGGAAGAATGAAGGGGAGTAAGTCGGAGGGGGAGATGAACCATGAGAGACGATGGACTCTGAAAAACAAACTGAGGGTTCTAGAGGGAAGGGGGGTAGGGGGATGGGTTAGCCTGGTGATGGGTATTAAAGAGGGCACATTCTGCGTGGAGCACTGGGTGTTATGCACAAACAATGAATCATGGAACACTACATTAAAAACTAATGATGTAATGTATGGTGATTAACATAACAATAAAAATTATTTAAAAAACATAACAATAAAAAATTATTTAAAAAAAGAATAGAAATAAGGGGAATCCGAGGGCAGCTGGGCTTAGAGAATTTGCATCCCATTCGGGGTGGGGGATGAGGCTCGTGGTGGCAGGAAGGGCAGTGGTGCTCAGGGCACTCCTGGGAGGCTGGCCTGGGCTCCTGTTGCCAGTGGTTTTCTTCCCCCCTGTTTGCTGATAAAGCTTCTGTCCTTGTTTTGTAGTCTGACCCCCCAGAATGAATTAGATAGTCAGCCATC
This sequence comes from Callorhinus ursinus, assembly GCF_003265705.2. Taxonomy (NCBI): domain Eukaryota; kingdom Metazoa; phylum Chordata; class Mammalia; order Carnivora; family Otariidae; genus Callorhinus; species Callorhinus ursinus. Next base: position 7,101 of record NW_027398515.1, on the reverse strand, counting down.
CAGAGCCACCATTGATTTCCTCACTTCCTGGCTCACCAGCCCCAGGGGCCTCCCCAGGGCCAGAGGATGAGGTCATTGAGTACTCCCAGCTGCTTTGTGGATCTCCAGCAACTCCCCTGCATGGAATGGCAGGAATCAGCCTGACTGACTCCCTCCTCAGCAAACCTTGCCTGGCCTGTAAGCCTGAGCTCTCGCTACGTACTCTGTCCTGTCCCCTGCCAATGACCCATCTCCCCAGCTCCAGGCAACCATCAGAGCAACTCCCTCGGGGAGTGTCTCCTGGGCACTTCACTCCAGGACCGGGGCTCTGCCTGGCAGCGCGGCATGGAGGAGGCCGCATCCCGGGCTCCTCCGTGGAGGAGGGACCAGCCTCTCTGAGGGTCTCATGGCAGACCTGAAGAGGCCTCTCTCTCAGAAGTGATGAGTCCTCTCATGGACCATGCAGATGGACTCTCATGGACTCCCCAGAGGTGGCTTTACCCCCATCCTCAGTCAGAGGCACAACCTCAGTCCTCAGAGACAGGATGATGAGATAAAGGATGGAACCTGGATCTTTTAAAAGCTGGGAGTTTCACTCACTGTGATGAAGCCTTGATCTCAGCTGACAAACCACCTGGAAGACGGCATTCTAACAGGCCTTGAAAGGCCACTGGGGTTAAAGTGTGCCAGGGCTCTGGACCTTTCCGTTTTGGGGATTAGATGAAGGAAAACAGTTTTCCATCAACAACTCGTTCTCCTGCTTTTTACTGATTTGGTTAAAACTGCCCTGATTCTGGAGACAGTGGCTAGAACTGACCCATCAGCCTTCCCAGAAAACATCCAGAATTGGATCTCTCCCTAAACAAGCAATTGCATGTGGCATTGATCATCAAGAAGTCCCACAGCTTTGCTCAATTAGCAAGCAGTTAAAGGTGACATATTGTATTTAAATAGCCTCCCTCAGAGGGACAGATGTCTGCAGCAAACAGGGAAGTTACTCCCAGAGAGCAGCCAAGGCCGGCAGAACAGAGGCCCGTGGGCCGCCCGCCCCAGCAGCTCCCTGGGCAGGGCTGCCCGCTCCAGTCCTCTCGGAAAGCCCGAGGGGTCCCAAACAATCTCTGCACTGGAGAGACCCCTTCCTTCAGAGGCCAGGGCTGCGGTGTGGACACAGTTGCTAGTCCAGTGGCCTTTGTCTCTGGTTTGTGCCCACTTTCCTGTGACAGCAGAGAATAGCTGCGAGGTGACACTGTGGACATTTTTCTGGCTAATTAACTAAATACACACCACCTATAGCCTCAGAGCAAGTAGAGCTCAGGATGAAAAGTGCTAATTTTCCTGCGTTTCTGTGTCCAGACTGCCTTCCTTCCTAGCTCTTACTCTGTCTGCCTCATCCTCTAAGTCAAGTAAATGCGTGGCTTCACTGAAAGGCTCAGAATGACAGGAACATGGAACCACTAATTTAGATAAATGACGGAGTTCCTAGCTCCTGGAGGCACATGGCTCAGCACCTTGCCAGAGCCTAAGGAACACCAGGGAGGCCGAGGGAGGGGCACCCGGCTGTTTCCTGTGGAGCACAAATTAAGTGTATTTATCGGTTGCACACTCCTCAGAGCCTGGCTAACGTTCGCATGTTGCGAGGATACGTCTTGCAGGAGGAGCCTGAGGGGCCTGATGGGTCCGCTGTGGGAAATGCGGCCGTCACCGCGTTGGTGCCTTCCTCCCACATCCAGCCCCCTCTTCCCGCTCCGCTCCTTGCCCCACGAGGCCGGCCCCGCTGGCTGGCCTGACTGCCCCACAAGTTCCCAGGAGTGGCCAAAGACACAAGACTGTGGTCACCAAAGCCACCTGTCTGTGCAGGGAGCCCTGGGGCATCGGCCCTAAACCCAAGTGGTACAAAGGGGGAGACCCAGGTACTGGAAAGTGAGAGGAGCCCCCGAAGGGGCTGGAAGGAAGATTCGGGATTGGGACTAAGATCACTGCACTGTGGAAGGAAGACCATGCCCACCTCTCTCTACCTCTGCCTTCAGCCTCTCTTCCCCACAAAGGGACCATCTCCAACAGAGCCACGAGTGACTATGAAAGCTTTCTCTTTCTTTTTTTTTAAATAAAATTAATAATCTTTATTACTTCATCAAGAATTTCTTTTTTCCCCAAATTTATTGAGATATAATTGACATATAACATTGTATAAATTTAAGGTATACAAGTTGATTTGATACATGTAGATATTGCAAAATGATGACCACCTTAGCATCAGCTAACACCTCCATCCCATCATATAACTACCATTTTTTTTTTCTTTTGGTGGTGAGAATATTTAAGATCTACTCTCTTAGCAACTTTCAAGTATACAGTATTATTGGCTAATCTCCACGCTGTACACTAGATCCCCAGAACTTATTCATCTTATAACTGGAAGTTTATACCCTTCGAACAACATCTCTACATCTCCCCCACCACCCCAGCCCCTAGTAATCACTGTTCCACTGTGTGTTTTAACAAGTTTGGCTTTTTTAAGATTCTACATACAAGTGATATCATACAATATTTGTCTTTCTCTGTCTGACTTGTCTTATTTAGGGTAATGCCGTCCATATTGTCACAAATGGCAGGATCTCCTTTCTCCTGGCTAAACAGTATTCCGCTGTATGTGTATGTACCACATCTTTATCTGTTCATCCACTAACCGACACTGAGGTTGTTTCCATATCTTGGTGATTGTGAATAATGCTGCAACATGGCTTTCCTCTCAATTTCTCTGTCAACTGTGATTTCCTTCATATCTGGGGCAAGGGAGGGCCAAGCCCAGTCCCTCATGAGCAGCAGATGTTGAAAAGTTCCAACTGCAAGAACCCAGGTGCCTTCCCCAGGTTAGGAGTTACACATAAAGGAGGCCTTTGCCCAGTTCTAAAGAAACAGGGAGTGTCAGAGGAGAGCCAGGAGGCATTTTTTAAGAGAAAATTTGTATGTATTTATCTGCTACACATTCCCCAGAGCCTGATAAATGTCTAGATCCTTAGAAAATCAGTTAGAATTTATCCAGCTCCCCTTTTAACTTTGCCGTTAATCTAAAAACAGAGACAAGACCCTCCAAGTTGCCATACAAGAGGCCCTTGTACGAACCATCCTTTGTGGGGTCACTCCAAATCCCAATGTGGGTGCCAATGCCAAGAGTTGCCTCCAGCCTGAAGTGATGGGGATGAAAGCCATAAATCCAGCCACAGGTATCCAGGGGAGCCTGGGCCAGGGGAGGGCCTCCAGGGTGTGGCTGCCAGGCCAGGAAAGAGTGCAACACATAGGAGTTTGTATTTCTTGTACCTATAGGAAACAGCTAAGGAGAGCGTGTGAGGCCTGATTCAGCGGGCCGCCCCAAGGACCTCATGAAGCCTGGAGAACAAGTCTCCTGGGAGGCAAATGCCGGAGGCACGGTGACTTCCAAGGATGGGCTATGAGACAGCTCGGTCTTCCCTGGGAGGCTGGTGAGGTGGGAGGAAGGGGAAAGGAGGAAGCTTGGCTCCGTGAAGGGGAAACCACTCCTACACCAAGAATCTGGGTAGAGACCTCCCAAAAGGCCAACTGGGTTCCCAGGGCCAAGTTAAGACCCTGGATCTGCTGCTAATCTTGATGTGTGACCCTGCTAAGAACCCATGAAGGCAGCGTAACAGCACCCGATCTTCTCAGGGAGATACGTGGGGCTTTTCCTTACTCTTCAACCCCCTCTGCACCCTGATATCCCCAAACCCATGGTTCTGTCATGTAAGTGTTACAACCTTGAATGTCTAGTCTGAGTGTCTGGCTTCCAGTCCACAGGGCGTGCATCGGCATGGAGAGCTCAGTGGGGGGCCCCAGGCAGATTTGCCCGGTGCTGCAGCTGTGACCCGGCTTGACTTCACCTCTGGGCTAGGATGGCTTGACCTCACCTCTGGGCTAGGATGGGCGTGGGCCTTTCCATGGAATAGTTATAATCATTACAGAGATCCTTTGCTGAGGACTTACACCATCCAGACTCTGTTCTAAGTGCTCTACACCTGTTAAGTTCACAGCCCTCCGAGTGTCTCTGGTGGTATGAGAAAGCTCGAGCAGAGGCCGGAGAATCTGCCCAGGGGCATACAGCCAGCTCCTGCAGAGCCCCCTCCAGCCCTGCGGTTTATGATCTGACAAGGGCCTGTGAGCTAGTGGTTCTGTTCCCATTTCACAGATGAGGAAGCTGAGCCCTGGAAAAGGCAGGTCACTTGCCTGAAGAGGCACATCAGCCGGAACGAGAGGCAGAGGCAGGCTCACCCACCACCTGAGGCATCACATGTGCCCTGATCCCAGCCACTCCACAATATGGCCCTGAGGTGAAGGCCTGGAGCAAACTCCAGGCCACTCTCCAGGCCGCTCACTCCTCGAATCCCACGGGGCACGCCACACTGCTACTTAGTTCGCATTCTTTGCCTGACATACCGGACTGAAGCCAAGTGTCTAAATAGTTCATTCTGCTACAATTGCCTGGATAGTTACCTCTTTTCTGTTGTTCCCTGAGGGCAAGTGGACTAAGCTAGAGCTGTCTTTCACTGTTTGACCAAGACCAACCCTTTGGCTTTTGGTGGAGCTCCTTCTGCTTCTGACCAATGCCTCTTCGACCATCACAAAGAGAGTGTTTTCTCTCCAGATATCCATCATTCCAGAATACACAACAGAGTCAGCCAAACAGCACCCCCCACCCCCAGTCAGTTTCCCCAGAAAGAATCTTTCTTTTATCCCTGACCTTGGGGCAGACTTGGGGCAACCTAATAACATGATTGCTAAGATACATCAGGTGCTTGCCCAGTGGCCGGCACTGTGCCCTGCTTTAGTGCATGTCACCTCCTGTTACCTCTACAGACCCTGGAAAGAAGGAAAGCATGATTGTTTTCAGCTTACGGATAAAAGACTAAAGGACAGAGAAGCTCAGTCATTTGCCCTGGGCACTGAAAAGGAGGAAGAGGTCCTGGACCCAGGACCTCCAGGCTCCAAACCACACAACCAACAAGTCACCAGGCATGTTTTAAACACTGATTACATGCAGATGAGGGATGAGCAAATGTCAGAGAAAGCCCCTGTCTCTAAGGATCCAACAGCCTAAAGGGGCAGACAACACATTCACAAAACCATAATACAAGGCAGGTGCTTCTAAGAGGTCTCACTGAGAGTCCCTGCTTTCCCCCACAGATGATCCAGAGAAGTCCCTGCTGTTACTTCTTTGGTGCCCACCATGGCGCCCACCACCAGCAAACCAGGCCTTGTCCCTTCAGTTCAGACCAACATCTGTAGCCTGAGCTCTGTTCCCAACACTTACATAGGAGAGAGAGCTAGACCCCCACATGACATGAGTCTCATGCCCAAAGAAAGCTGCTGTCAATTTAAGCAGTCTATTTATAGACCCACACGATCCATGGCACTTTACAGGTGATGTGAACTTGCTTCAGCACACAAAGAAAGTGACCCTTCTTTCACTCAATGCAGACCCATTTCCCTCTGTTGCATTTCAAGATTCAGCCCCATGAAAAAGTGCTTGGTTTGGGGAGCAGGGGACACGAACAGGCAGCTCTCATCCAAACAAGGCCAGAAACACCGTACTTTGATTATGGCTCCTTGAAATCATGTCCACACACAATGAGACAGTGAGACAAGAATGGAATGAAATAGCTCCACTGTGGTTGACCATGGCCAAGACCCATAACCTTCTGTTACAGACTGAACGTTTGTGGGCCCCCCAAATTCATATGTTAAGGTCCTAATTCCTAAGGTGATGGTATTAAGAAGTGGGGCCTTTGGCGGGCCCTGCCTTCATGAGTAGGGTTAGTGCCCTTATAAAAGACGCCCCAGAGAGTTCCCTTGCCACTTCCACTATGTGGGAGCACAGGGAAGACGCCATCTGTGAACCAGGGCACAGGCCTTCACCAGAACCTGACCTGCTGGCACCTGATCTTGAACTTCCAGCCTCCAGAACATGAGAAGACAATTTCTCTTGTTTATGAGCCCCTTGAGCATAATAACCTGAATGGACTAAAACACCTTCCATTAGAAACTTCCAAGTAGGGGAGGCGGAGCAAGATGGCGGAGGAGTAGGAGACCTAGATTTCATCTGGTCTCAGGAATTCAGCTGAATAGGGATCAAACCATTCTGAACACCTACGAACTCAACAGGAGATCGAACAGGAGAGTAGCAACAACTCTCTGAACAGAGAAGCGACCACTTACTGGAAGGTAGGGCGTGCGGAGAAGTGAATCCGAGGCGATATTCGGGAGGATAGACGGCAGGGGAAGGGGCCTCCGTCGGCTGCTTCTGGCAAGTGCTAGAGCCGCGGAGCACAAAATCGGACCTTTTAGAAGTTGGCTCGGCGGAGGGACGTCGCTGCAGTGGCTAAGCGGGGGGGTGGAATCCTCTCGGGACAGTGTGGTCTCAGGACCCTTGGGGTCACGGAGAGACCGGGGGTGCCTGAGTGCAGCAGAGCTCCCAGGTATCGGAGCGGGGGAGCCGGCTGCAGAGACGAGCAGAGTCGCGGGCTCTCAGCTCGGGGTTGCCATAAACTGTGATCTGCGGCCCAGTCGGGGCACGGCTCCCCCAGCAGGGACCCAACAAGCAGCAGAGCCGGGGAGACTCCCCTTCCTTCCCGGGGAGGAGCGGCGCGGGAACGCACTGCAGGGATCTGCTGGGTTTGGAGACTCCGTGCGGGGTCGGGTGCCAGAGATAGCAACGCTCGATCACAGGCCGGGTGAGCACGGAGTGCGGCCGGAGACCGGAGACACGGGAGTGACTGCTTTTCTCTGGGGACACACTGAGGAGCGGGGCCCCGAGTTCTCGGCTCCTCCGGGTGGAGATTGGGAGGCCACCATTTCTGCCCTGGTCCTCCAAAGCTGTGCCGAGAGCTTGCAGGGAACAAAAGCTCCTGAGAACAAACCGGAGCAGCTTCCTTAGCCCGGACCGACAAGGACGGGGCAATTCCGCCTCCGGCAAAGACATTTGGAAACCACAGCAACAGGCCCCTCCCCCAGAAGATCAGCACAAACAGCCAGCAAGCCAAGACCAAGTTGATCGATCAAGGAGAATGGGAGAACTCCAGCGCTAGTGGAATACTGCACATAGATTCATGGCTT
>NW_027398514.1:0-11062 GCF_003265705.2 Callorhinus ursinus | reverse complement strand
GGAGAAAGAACAGCAACTAAAGCCTAAACCCAGCAGGAGAAGAGAAAAAATAAAGATCAGAGCAGAAATCAATGAACTAGTAACCAAAAGAACAGTAGAAGAGATCAACGAAACTAGGAGCTGGTCCTTTGAAAGAATTAACAAGATTGATAAACCCCTGGCCAGACTTATCCAAAAGAAAAGAGAAATGACACAAATCAACAAAATCATGAATGAAAGAGGAGAGATCACAACCAACACCAAAGAAATACAAACAATTCTAAGAACATATTATGAGCAACTCTATGCTAGCAAATTAGATAACCTGGAAGAAATGGGTGCATTCCTAGAGATGTATCAACTACCAAAATTGAACCAGGAAGAAATGGAAAACCTCAACAGACCTATAACCACTAAGGAAATTGAAGCAGTCATCAAAAATCTCCCAAAAAACAAAAGCCCAGGGCCAGATGGCTTCCCAGGAGAATTCTATCAGACATTTAAAGAAGAATTAATAACTATTCTCCTGAAACTGTTCCAAAAAATAGAAATGGAAGGAAAACTTCCAAACTCATTTTATGAGGCCACCATTACCTTGATCCCCAAACCAGACAAAGACCCCATCAAAAAGGAGAATTACAGACCAATATCCTTGATGAACATGGATGTAAAAATTCTCACCAAAATACTAGCCAATAGGATCCAACAGTATATTAAAGGATTATTCACCATGACCAAGTGGGATTTATCCCTGGGCTGCAAGGTTGGTTCAACATCCACAAATCAATCAATGTGATACAATACATTAACAAAAGAAAGAACAAGAATCATATGATCCTCTCAATAGATGCAGAAAAAGCATTTCACAAAGTACAGCATCCGTTCTTGATCAAAACTCTTCAGAGTATAGTGATAGAGGGTACATACCTCAATATCATAAAAGCCATCTATGAAAAACCTACAGCGAATATCATTCTCAATGGGGAAAAGCTGAGAGCTTTCCCCCTAAGGTCAGGAACGCGGCAGGGATGTCCACTATCACCACTGCTATTCAACATAGTATTAGAAGTCCTAGCCACAGCAATCAGACAACAAAAAGAAATCAAAGGCATCCAAATCGGCAAAGAGGAAGTCAAACTCTCACTCTTTGCAGATGATATGATACTGTATGTGGAAAACCCAAAAGACTCCACCCCAAAACTGCTAGAACTCATACAGGAATTCAGTCAAGTAGCAGGATATAAAATCAATGCACAGAAATCAGTGGCATTCCTATACACCAACAACAAGACAGAAGAGAGACAAATCAAGGAGTTGAGCCCATTTACAATTGCACCCAAAACCATAAGATACCTAGGAATAAATTTAACCAAAGAGGCAAAGGATCTGTACTCAGAAAACTATAAAATACTCATGAAAGAAATGGAAGAAGACACAAAGAAATGGAAAAACGTTCGATGCTCATGGATTGGAAGAACATAATGAAGATGTCAAAGCAATCTATACATTCAATGCAATCCCCATCAAAATACCATCCACTTTTTTCAAAGAAATGGAAGAAATAATCCTAAAATTTGTATGGAACCAGAAGAGACCCCGAATAGCCAGAGGAATATTGAAAAAGAAAAGCAAAGCTGGCGGCATCACAATTCCGGACTTCCAGCTCTATTACAAAGCTGTCATCATCAAGACAGTATGGTACTGGCACAAACACAGACACATAGATCAATGGCACAGAATCGAAAGCCCAGAAATGGACCCCCAACTCTATGGTCAACTCATCTTTGACAAAGCAGGAAGGAATGTCCAATGGAAAAAAGATAGTCTCTTCAACAAATGGTGTTGGGAAAACTGGACAGCCACATGCAGAAGAATGAAACTAGACCATTTCCTTACACCATACACAAAAATAGATTCCAAATGGTTGAAAGACCTAAATGTGAGACAGGAGTCCATCAAAATCCTAAAGGAGAACACAGGTAGCAACCTCTTCAACCTCAGCTGCAAAAACTTCTTCCTAGAAACATCACCAAAGCCAAGGGAAGCAAGGGCAAAAATGAACTATTGGGACCTCATCAAGATAAAAAGCTTTTGCACAGCAAAAGAAACAGTCCACAAAACCAAAAGACAACCGACAGAATGGGAGAAAATATTTGCAAACGACATATCAGATAAAGGGCTAGTATCCAAAATCTATAAAGAACTTATCAAACTCAACACCCAAAGAACAAATGATCCAATCAAGAAATGGGCAGAAGACATGAACAGACATTTTTCCAAAGAAGACATCCAAATGGCCAACAGACACATGAAAAAGTGCTCAACATCGCTTGGCATCAGGGAAATCCAAATCAAAACCTCAATGAGATACCACCTCACACGTGTCAGAATGGCTAAAATTAACAAGTCAGGAAACGACAGATGTTGGCGGGGATGCGGAGAAAGGGGTACTCTCCTACCCTGTTGGTGGGAATGCAAGCTGGTGCAGCCACTCTGGAAAACAGTATGGAGGTTCTTCAAACAGTTGACAGTAGAGCTACCATATGTTCCAGCATTTGCACTACTGGGCATTTACCACACAGATACAAATGTAGGGATCCGAAGGGGTATGTGCACCCCAAAGTTTATAGCAGCAATGTCCACAATAGCCAAACTGTGGAAAGAGCCATGATGTCCATCGACAGATGAATGGATAAAGAAGAAGTGGTATATATACACAATGGAATATTATGCAGCCATCAAAAGGAATGAGATCTTGCCATTTGCAACAACCGCGGATGGAACTGGAGGGTGTTATGCTGAGTGAAATAAGTCCATCAGAGAAAGACATGTATCATATGACCTCACTGATATGAGGAATTCTTAATCTCAGGAAACAAACTGAGTGTTGCTGAGTGGTGGGGGGTGGGAGGGATGGGGTGGCTGGGTGATAGACATTGGGGAGGGTATGTGCTATGGTGAGTGCTGTGAATTGTGCAAGACTATTGAATCTCAGATCTGTACTTCTGAAACAAATAATGCAAGATATGTTAAGAAAAAAGAAAAAGAAGAAGATAGCAGGAGGGGAAGAATGAAGGGGAGTAAATTGGAGTGGGAGACGAACCATGAGAGACGATGGACTCTGAAAAAAAACTGAGGGTTCTAGAGGGGAGGGGGTGGGGGGATGGATTAGCCTGGTGATGGGTATTAAAGAGGGCACATTCTGCGTGGAGCACTGGGTGTTATGCACAAGCAATGAATCATAGAACACTACATCAAGAACTAATGATGTAATTATGGTGATTAACCTAACAATAAAAAATTTTTTAAAAAGCTAATGGAAAAGATGCAGGTAAGAGAAGATATTGATCTATATAAGAATACTGAGAGGTTTGAAGGTGATGAGATCCAAATCAGGAGTAAGGAAATTGTCCTTATTAGGAATAGAGCTTCTGTTCTGTTAAATTGCCAAAGGAGATAAAGATCGGAGCAGATGTAGTAATTCTATTATGTTCATTAATAGAAAAGTTCCCCTCTGTCTTTTATTTTCTTTATTGTGAATGAGAAGTGATTATCTCCTGATATTACAGCAAGCAGTAGGGACATGACCATCTAAGGATAGTACAAAAGAACAGAAATACACATTGTAGAGAGTGGGAGAGTGATTGGTCCAGATTAATGTAACAGAATTACAGGACACTATTTAAGGAACTTTTAGGTTAGTAATCATGAATTCATAAAGGAAACAGTCTAAACTATTATGTACATTTCTTGGGGAGACTTTGAAAGTTGGAGACAACTAGAATTTAAATAAAACCTTGAAACAACAACAAAAAAAGAAAGATGGAGCTCAGGAAAAAAGAAAGCAGTCATCCAGTACTAAGTATAATTAACAGACATTGAGCTGTGCCACAGTAGCACAGTTGGTTGAGCATCCAACTCTTGGTTTCAGTTCAGGTCATGACCGCAGGGTCCTGGGATCAAACCCCATGTTGGGCTCTGCACTCAGTGTGGAGTCCGCTTAGAACTCACTCTCTCCTTCTCCCTCCGCCTTTCCCCACAAAACCCTGCCCACTGGGCACTCTCTCTCTCTCTCTCAAATAAATAAATATTTGTAAAAGAAGACAATGGAGCAAAGGAATTTGAGGTATGGACAAGTAGACTATTAGATACTGGACACCAGTATCTAAGAGAATAAGGAGGGATACAAATGCAATATTAGGAAAAAGCAAAGGAGTAAACATCTGTTTCAAAGTACAATCATGGTGAGGTAGTATTTGAACAATTATATTAGAATGTGAGAGACAACATCCTTTTTAATAATTTTAGAAGTGGAACAGTATGCTGTCAGGTTTTTTTGACGTTTATAAATGTCTGAATTTATTTTTTAAAACTTTAATTCAATTAGCCAATATATAGTACATCATTAGTTTTGAGGTAGTGTTCAATGATTCATTAGTTGTGTAACACCCAGTGCTTATCACATCACATGCCCTCCTTAATACCCATCACTCAGTTACCCCATCCCCCCACACCCCTCCCTTCTGTAACCCTCAGTTTGTTTCCCAGAGTCCAAAGTCTCTCATGGTTTGTCTCCCTCTCCAATTTCTTCCCATTCAGTTTTCCCTCCCTTCCCCTGTGGTCCTCCTTGCTATTCCTTATGTTCCACATATGAGTGAAACCATATAATTGTCTTTCTCTGACTGACTTATTTCACTTAGCATAATCCCCTCCAGTTCCATCAATGTCGATGCAAATGGTGGGTATTCATCCTTTCTGATGGCTGAGTAATATTCCATTGTATATATGGACCACATCTATATCCATTCATCTGTTGAAGGACATCTCGGTTCCTTCCACGGTTTGGCTATTGTTGACGTTGCTGCTATGAACATTGGGGTGCAGGTGCCCCTCCTTTTCACTACATCTGTATCTTTGGGTTAAATACCCCCTGGTAGTGCAATTGCTGGGTCATAGGATAGCTCTATTTTTAACATCTTGAGGAACCTCCGTACTCAGCCATAACGTTCCTCAGAATGTTGACAGAGGTCAACAGATGAATGGATAAAGAAGATGTGGTTCATATACAGTATGCTGTCAGTTTTTAAAGACCATTTCTACATCTTTTTCCTGCTCTGATTTTTACTGTAGAGGACTAACTCCTAAAAACTCGTTTCCCAGTATCCACTAATAACTAGCTTTCCATTAATTTTCAGCAAAGGAAGGACTGGTGAGATATTGGAAGAAGGGAATACAGGAGAACCCAGAATGCCCTCTTTGGGTAGTATATATAACTGAGGCTTTGTCTCCTTCCTGGGTTCAATTCCTGCTCAAGATCTTCTCCTTCCATGTTCCCAGCATCCACCAGTGGACTCTTCATTCATTCCAGTTCTGCTTAGGAGATTTTCTCTTGCCAAACTAGATTGCCTCCCTATCCTGCTTGACTCTAGCTTTTCTAACTTTTCAAACAAGAGCCTTACATTAAAATCTACTTTCTAAACTTCCTGAAGCAGATTTTCTGTTCTGTCTGAACTCTGATTGAGTAGTCCCAGGAAGCAGACCTTCAAGATGGAACTGTGGAATTAGGCTGTTCATCCATTTGAGCTTGAATGTAGTAGTGACTTCATTGCCAATGTAAAAAAGACAAGTGCTTCTTCCAAGCAGTGGCAACATAATTATTTAAATTACCACCAGGGTTTGCCTTGGATAAATTGCTAATTGAAGATAATACTTAAGAGGTCAAGTGGCTGCTGCTTTTATCTATTATGGTAGTAATAACTACTAAGCACTATGGGGACCATTAGTTGCTTCTGATAGCCCCAGAGAGCTTACAAAATGAAAATGATGCCAGGTGTTTAAACTCTCAGATTAAGGCATGAGAAGATAAGGAAAGCCACTCCAAGGGCCTTAAAAGTTTCGCATGTCATATAGCCACAAAGCAGACATGGCTAAGGATCAGCTGGGTCATAGGATAGCTCTATTTTTAACATCTTGAGGAACCTCCATACTCAGCCATAACGTTCCTCAGCATGTGTCAAATCTAAAAAGGTGGGTTGCAGAATTAAAATTCAAGTTCAGTGCACATCTGTGCTGAGTCTTACAAGTTAATATCAGGGCACTGATGAGGAAGAATTTGACATTTAAGAACAGGATAAATTGAGTATCTAGGATAAATACAGGTAGGCAGACTCAAATTAATATAATTTTTTTTTGTTTTGTTTTGAAGATTTACTTAAATTTCAGTTAGTTAACATAGAGTGCAATTGTAATTTCAGGTGTACAATAAAGTGATTCACCACTTCCATACATCACCCGGTGCTCATCACAAGTGCCCTCCTTAATCCCCATCACCTATTTCACCCATCTCCTCACCTACCTCCCCTCTGGTAACCATAATTTTTCTCTATAGTTAAGAGTCTGTTTCCTGGTTTGCCTCTCTCTCTCTTTTTTCCCCTTTACTCATTTGTTTTGTTTCTTAATTCCACATACGAGTGAAACCATATAGTATTTGTCTTTCTCCGACTTATTTTGCCTAGTGTTATACTCTCTCATTCCATCCATGTCATTGCAAATGGCAGGATTTCATTCTTTTTTATGGCTGGAAGATATTCCACATCTTCTTTATCTATTCATCAATCAATGGACACTTGGGCTGCTTTCATAGTTTGACTATTGTAAATAATGCTGCACTAAATATCACGGTGCATGTATCCCTTTGAATTAGTATTTTTGTATTTTTTTGGTAAATATCTAATAGTGTAATTGCTGGATTGGAGGGCAGTCCTATTTTTAACTTTTTGAGGAACCTCCTTACTGTTTTCCTCAGTGGCTGCATTGCCACCAACATGGCAGGACGGCTCCCCTTTCTCCACATCCCTGTCAACACCTGTTGTTTCTTGTGTTGCTGATTTTAGCCATTCTGACAGGTGTGAGGTGATATCTCATTGTAGTTTTGATTTGCATTTTCCTGATGGTCAATAATGATGAGCATCTTTCCATGTGTTTGTTGGCCATCCGTATATCTTCTTTCAAAAAATGTCTATTCATGTCTTCTGCCCATTTTTAATTGGATTATTCATTTTTGGGGTGTTATGTTTGATAAGTTCTGTATAGGTTTTTTTAAAGATTTTATTTATTTATTTGACAGAGAGAGACACAGCGAGAGAGGGGACACAAGCAGGGGGGGAGTGGGAGAGGGAGAAGCAGGCTCCCCGCTGAGCAGGGAGCCTGATGTGGGGCTCAATCTCAGGACCCCTGAGCTGCAGGCAGACGCTTAATGACTGAGCCACCCAGGCGCCCCTCTATATAGGTTTTGGATAGTAACCTTTTATCACATATGTCATTTGCAAATATCTTCTTCCATTCCATAGGGTGCCTCTTAGTTTTGTTGATTGTTTCCTTTGCCGTGCAGAAGCTTTTTATTTTGATGTGGTCTCTATAGTTTATTTTGGCTTTTGTTTCCATTGCCTCAGGAGACATAACTAGAAAGAAGTTACTACAGCCTACGTCAAAGAAGTTACTGCCTGTGCTCTCTTCTAGGATTGTTATGGTTTCAGGTCTCACATTTAGGCCTTTGATCCATTTTTAGTTTATTATTGTGTATGGTGTAAGAAAGTGGTCCAGTTTCGGGGCGCCTGGGTGCTCAGTCGTTAAGCATCCGCCTTTGGCTCAGGTCATGATCCTAGGGCCCTGGTATCAAGCCCCACATCAGGCTCCCTGCTCAGCAGAAGCCGGCTTCTCCCTCTCCCAGTCCCCCTGCTTGTGTTCCTGCTCTCACTATCTCCCCATCAAATAAATAAATAAAATCTTTAAAAAAAAAAAAGAAGAAAGTGGTCCAGTTTCATTCTTTCTCATGTTGCTGTCTTATTTTCCCAACACCATTTGTTGAAGAGACTGTCTTTTTCCCAATGGATATTCAAATTAATATAAAACTTTTAACCCAAATCTTCCTGTGGTTTTCTTGCCAACGGAAGCTACCCTTTTTCCTCCCCATTTGAGGAAACTAACTTTCCCCTGCTTCACATCTCTCTAAAGACCTCATCTGAAGTGGTTAATTTTCCAGAAAATTTCTACTTTTCTCAAGACCTACCCACATCAGCATTATTACATCCCAAGCCATAACTATCGTCAGATTCTAGCAGACCTCACGAGAAAAATACAATGTCCATCCTGTTAAGAGTTCGCATATACACCAAAAGAAATGCAATATCTTGTTAATTTGTATCAGCAGAACCCTTTAGAATGGGTGTGTGGCATCTACTTTATGACTGTTAGACCTAGGAAGATGAAATATAAAATTGGAAGGGGTTGAATTTATTATGGAGAAGTCACCTCAGATTTCAGATTTAAAATATTAGCTCTAGCTGATGAAACTGGCTCTAATCATTGGCTTGTTTGGCTGACTAAAATATGGGTTCAATAATCAACATTCAATGAAGGTAAGATGCCATAATTTATCTCACAGAATGTGGAGGAAGGAATCCATGTACTCAAAATAAGAATGCTGGAGTGGATTAATTATGTACAACCCCCTCAACTATTTCATAGTTATATCCTTGTAGAGGTCCCAGATGACATTATTCTTCAAGACATTAAGACATATTTTGTTGAAAGGATTACAAGCATTCTTTTTTTAATTAATTTTTTTTAAATTTTATTATGATATGTTAGTCACCATACAATACATCATTAGTTTTTGATGTGGTGATCCATGATCCATTGTTTTCGTATAACACCCAGTGCTCCGTGCAGTACGTGCCCTCCTTAATACCCATCACCGGGCTAACCCATCCCACCTCCCCCTTCCCCTCTAAAACCCTCAGTTTGTTTCTCAGAGCCCATAGTCTCTCATGGTTCACCTCTCCCTCCAATTCCCCCCCCAATTTTTCCCTTCCTTCTCCTAATGTCCACCGTGCTGTTCCTTATGTTCCACAAATAAGTGAAACCATATGATAATTGACTTTCTCTGCTTGACTTATTTCACTTAGCATAATCTCCTCCAGCCCCATCCATGTGGATGTAAAAGTTGGGTATTCATCCTCTCTGATGGCTGAGTAATATTCCATTGTATATATGGACCACATCTTCTTTATCCATTCATCTGTTGAAGGGCATCTCGGCTCTTTCCACAGTTTGGCTATTGTGGACTTTGCTGCTATGAACATTGGGGTGCATATGGCCCTTCTTTTCACTACATCTGTGTCTTTGGGGTAAATACCCAGTAGTGCAGTTGCTGGGTCATAGGGTAGCTCTATTTTTAATTTTCTGAGGAACCTCCACACTGGTTTCCAAAGAGGCTGTACCAAGTTGCATTCCCACCAACAGTGTAAGAGGGTTCCCCTTTCTCCACAACCTCTCCAACATTTGTTGTTTCTTTCCCTGTCCGTTTTTGCCATTCTAACTGGTGTAGGGTGGTATCTCAATGTGGTTTTGATTTGAATTTCCCTAATGGCTAATGATGATGAACATTTTTTCATATGTCTGTTAGCCATTTGTATGTCTTCTTCAGAGAAGTGTCTTTTCTTATTTTCTGCCCACTTTTTGACTTGATTATTTGTTTTTTGGGTGTTGAGTTTGAGAAGTTCTTTATAGATCTTGGATACCAGCCCTTTATCTGTAGTGTCATTTGCAAATATCTTCTCCCATTCTGTGGGTTGCCTCCTTGTTTTATTGACTGTTTCCTTTGCTGTGCAGAAGCTTTTTATCTTGAGGAAGTCCTAAAAGTTCATTTTTGCTTTTGTTTCACTAGCTTTTGGAGATGTATCTTGAAAGAAGTTGTTGTGGGCAATGTCAAAGAGGTTACTACCTATGTTCTCCTCTAGGATTTTGATGGATTCCTGTCTCACATTGAGGTCTTTCATTCACTTTGAGTTTATCTTTGTGAATGGTGTTAGAGAATGGTCGAGTTTCATTCTTCTGCATGTGGCTGTCCAATTTTCGCAGCACCATTTATTGAAGAGACTGTCTTTTTTCCATTGCATGTTTTTTCCTGCTTTGTCGAAGATTATTTGACCATAGAGTGGAGGATCCACATCTGGGTTCTCTATTCTGTTCCATTGGTCTATATGTCTGTTTTTGTGTCAGTACCATGCTGTCTTGGTGATCACAGCTTAGTAATATAGCTTGAAAGTGGGCAACGTGATGCCCCCAGCTTGTTTTTCTTTTTCAACATTTCCTTGGTGATTCGGGGTCTTTTCTGGTTCCATACAAATTTTAGGATTGTTTGTTCCAGCACTTTGAAAAATGTCATTGGAATTTTGATTGTGATGGCATTGAAAGTATAGATTGCTCTGGGTAGCATAGACATTTTAACAATGTTTATTCTTCCGATCCAGGAGCATGGGAAGTTTTTCCATTTTTTTTTTGTCTTCTTCAGTTTCTTTCATGAGTGTTTTGTAGTTCCTCGAGTATGGGTCCTTTACCTCTTTGGTTAGGTTTATTCCGAGGTATCTTATGGTTTTTGGTGCTATTGTAAATGGAATCGTTTCTCTAATTTCTCTTTCTACAGTTCTGTTGTTAGTGTATAAGAAAGCAACTGATTTCTGTGCATTGATTTTGTATCCTGCCACATTACTGAATTGCTGTATGAGTTCTAGTAATTTGGGGATGGAGTCTTGGGTTTTTCACATAAAGTATCATGTCATCTGCGAAAAAAGAGAGTTTGACTTCTTCTTTGCCAATTTGAATACCTTTTATTTCTTTTTGTTGTCTGATTGCTGTTGCTAGGACTTCTAGTACTATGGTGAAAAACAGTGGCGAGAGTGGGCATCCTTGACGTGTTCCCGATCTTAAGGGAAAGGCTTGCAGCTTTTCTCCATTGAGGGTGATATTCGCTGTGGGTTTTTCATAGATGGATTTTATGAACTTGAGGAATGTTCGCTCTACCCTGTACTCTGAAGAGTTTTAATCAGGAAAGGATGTTGTATTTTGTCAAATGCTTTTTCTTTTTTATTGTTATGTTAATCACCATACATTACATCATTAGTTCTTGATGTACTCTTCCACGATTCATTGCTTGTGCATAACACCCAGTTCTCCACGCAGAACGTGCCCTCCTTAATACCCATCACCAGGCTAAATCATCCCCCCACCCCCTCCCCTCTAG
>NW_027398513.1:0-11063 GCF_003265705.2 Callorhinus ursinus | reverse complement strand
TTTCCTTCCCCAGATTAGGGAAGTTTTCAGCTATTACTTCCTCAAATTTTCTACCTCCTTTTCTCTCTCTTCTTCTGGGACTCATATGATGTGAATGTTATTATGTTTGATGGAATCACTGAGTTCCCTAAGTCTATTCTTCTGTTGCATAATTCTTCTTTCTCTTTTGTTTAGCTTCATTATTTTCCACTATTTTATCTTCTATGTCACTTATTCATACCGCAGATTCTTCTATCCTTCTGTTCATTGCATCAAGCCTGTTTCAAAACTCAGTTATTGCATTTTTCATTTGTGATTGATCATTTTTAACTCTCTTATCTATGTGCTAAGAGTCTCCAAGGTGTCTTCTTTGTCTTTCTTAAGCCCAGCGAGTATCCATATAACTGTTGCTTTAAATTCTCCACCAGGCATGTTCCTTCCATCTGTTTCATTTTGATCTCTGTCCATGACCTTATCTTGTTCTTTCTTTTGGGATGAATTCCTTTGTCTTGGCTTTTTTTTTTTTAAGTCTCTGCCTTCTTCTCTGTGTTAGGAAAGCCAGTTATGTTTCCTGCTCCTGAGAGTAATGGTTTTCTGAAGAGACCATATAGTGTCCAGGGCCTGGCACTTCAGGGATTGTCTCTGGTGCTGCTGCATCCACTCTGCTGTTGTGTTTTGGCTGCTCTATCCTTCAGATCAGTCATCTGCAGATGCTCTCCTTTTCTGCAGTGGGGAGTGTTTGGTCCTTGGCCAGAATGTGGTGAGTTTTAAGGAAGTATGCTCTGGTCTGCTTGTTAAATGTGACCAGATACTACTTGCACTAGAACTGAAACCCTGCAGAACTCTCTGGTCAGGAGACATGCTGTGGACAGGGGCCTGCACTGGTCTGCTGGGGGACAGTCTCACTGCACTGGGACTGAGACAAGCTTAATTGAGAAGGGCAGTCACACTAGATGCAGTGTCATGGGACCTTGTGTAAGTAGGCTGGGAAGCCAGTTAATGGCTGAACAGTTTTCTGCAGGTGGATCTGTATTTATGCTGAGGGGCAGGGGAGGGAAATGGTGCTAGCAGGTTCCTCTGTGCCCAGAGAGGCACCTCCATGAACACTAGTTCTCAGGGACTCCTCCAGGAAGAGTGAATAGTCTCCTCACTGTGTGCCCCAAGCACTATCCAGATGGCTATTTCCACATTGTCTGCCCCACCTACCCCCACCCCTGCCAGGGATGTTTGCCTGCCTTCTCTTCAAGATCAGGGCTCTATCCCAGCCAAGCCAACCAAACTTTCAAACTTCAGGCTTTAAACCCTGCTGGTTGCAGTAATGCACAAAAATCAGCCCCTCTCATTTTCCCAGCCGATTGCTTTTTGGGATTTTCTCCTTGTACATGCCCCTCTCTGTTCCCATCTCTCTCCTTTCTCCACAACCACAGCTCCTTTCCCTCCACAGAACCTACAATCTGTTTCTTTCCTAAACCATGTCTCCACACTTCCTACCTTCTTCAATATGACTTCTTCTCCCACTTTAGTTGTGGAGTTTGTTCTGTCCGGCTTTTGGTTAATTTCTGGGGTATTTAGAATGATTTGAGAGTTATCTAGTTGTGTGCAAGGGATGAGACAAGCCTAGGGCCCTCCAACTACACCTCCATCATAGCTATCCCCTAAAGTGTCTTTGATATCCATAATATTTACCAATCAGAATGAACCATACCTAAGCTTCCATTGAAGACCTCAATCAAAGATCATTGTACAGTGAGGTCTGGTCTCTTCTTCATTCCAGGATGATTTTCTTATTGTTTTTCTGCTCTCTATTTCATTTATTTCTACTCTGATCTTTGCTATTTCCTTCCGTCTGCTAACATTGAGTTTAGTTGGCTCTTTTCAGTTGTTTGAGGATTAAAGTTAGGTTATTTATTTGAGATTCTTTTCTTAATGTAGGTTTTTATTCCTGAAAAGTTCCCCTTAGATTGCTTTTCCGGTATCTCATACATTTTGGTAATTAGTGTTTGTATTTTCATTTTTTCAAGGTATTTCTTGATTTCCCTTTGATGTCTTCTTTCACCCACTGGTTTTGGGGGAGTGTGTTGTTTAATTTTGACATATTTGTGCATTTTCCAGCTTTCTTATGGTTATTGATATTTAGTCTTATGCCATTGTGATAAACAAAAATAGCTACTTGCATGAGTTCAATCCTCTGAAATTTCCTAGGGCTTGTTCTGTAAATTATCTTGGGATCTATCCTAGACAATGTTCCTGGTGTGCTTGACAAGAATGTGTATTCTGATGCTGTTGGATGAAATGTTCCATGAATATCTGTGAAATTTTTTAGTCTAAAGTATAGTTTGTATCTAATATTTCCTTATAATTTTCTGTCAGAATGATTTATCCATTGTTAATATTATAATATTAAAGTCCCTACTATTAAATTGTTGTCATTTCTCCCTTCATACCTGTTAGTATTTGCTTAATATATTTAGGTACTCTCATGTTGGATCCCATATGTTTACCATTATTGTATCTTTTTGATGAATTGACCCCTGTATTAAATAAAGTTTTTGTCTCTTGTGACCATTTTTGGCTAAAAGTCTATTTTCTCTGAGATAGGTAGTTACACATCACTCTCAAACACTTTACAAAGAACTTGCACCACTCCTCCTCAAACTCTTCAAAGAAATTGAACAAGAAAGATGTTCTTACCTCATTTTACAAGATTAGCATTATCCTGATATCAAACATAGAAAAATACTACAGAGAAAAAATAAAGAAAGAAACCTATAGACAGTATCTTTGGCCAATATAGATGCAAAATTTCTCAACAAAATATTAGCAAACCAAATTTGGCGGCACATGGAAAGGTATAAACACCACGATCAAGAGGGATTTATAGCAGGGACACAGGATGAGCCAACTGCACAAATCAATAGATGCCATGCACCACATTAGTAGAATGAAAGATAAAAACCATATGATTTTCTCAATAGATGCAGAAAAGCATTTAACAAAACACAACATCTTTTCATGGTAAACACGCTCAACAAATTAGATGTAGAAGGAATGTGCCTCCACATAATAAAGGCCATATAGGACAAACCCATGGCTAACATACTCAATGGCAAAAGGTTGGAAGCTTTTCCTCTAAGATCAGAAGTAAGACAAGGATGCCAGCCTTTCCTACTGTTCCACAACACGGACTGGAACTCCTCGCCTCAACAGTTAAGCAAGAAAGGAAATAAATGGCATCCAAATAAAAAAAATGAAGCGTAATCATCTTTGTTTGGAAATGATATGATCTTATATAGAGAAAATCCTAGACACCACCAACACACTGTTAGAACTCATCAACAAGTTTAGTAAAGTTGCAAAACAGAAACTGAACATACAGAAATGAGTTGACTTTCTACACAGTAACAACAAAATATGGGAAAAGATTTGTTTAATCCTGCTCACAGGAGCATCAAAAACAATAAAACACTTAGGAATGAATTTAACCAAGGAAGCAAAAGATCTGTACACTTCAAACTACAAGATTCTGATGAACGAAATTGAAGAAGCATTAAGATATCCTGTGTTCATGAATTGAAAGAACTAAAACTGCTAAAATGTCCACAATACTCAAACCCATTATAGATTCAATGCAATCCCTATCAAAATTTGACTGGCCTTTTTCACAGATGGAGAAAAAAACGATCTAAAATTTGTGTGGAGCCACAAAAGTCCCCAATTGACAAAGCCACTATGACACCAGAACAAAGCAGGTGGCATCCCACTTCATGTTTCAAACTATATTATAAAACTCTAGTAGTCAAACATTATGGTACTGGCTGAAGAAACAGACATAAACACCAAAGGAACTGAATGAATAGCCCAGAAATAACCCACCCATATACACACAACTGAATTTGACAAGAGAGTCAAGAATATTCATGAGGAAACATAGTCCCCTTAATAAACAGTCCTGGGAAAACTGGATAACTACATACAGATAAATGAAATTCGAACTCTATATTACATGATTCACAAAAATTAACCTGAAATGGAATAAGATGTAAACATAAGACCTGAAATTGTAAAACTCCTAGAATACAACATAGGGAAAATGATTCTTGACATTGGAGGTGTTGACAGTTACCAAATGAGGGTGTTCTAGCATTATCCTATCTACTAACACAGTCCACTCTCTGTGATCTAAATTTCAATGCAGAGACTGAAAGAATGGCACTTCTATGTTTTTTAACTTATATGTTTCTATTATGACAGCACAAAGGGTATAGTTTGTTCCATGGAGCTCTTGAGTGGTACAAGATTCTACCAATAAGATACTCTCATCAACTTCAGGTAAGTGGTTTTTTCTATTCATTGTGACTTACAGGAATAAACTGTTGTCACATACACTTGGGTATATTTCTACATATTTCAGAAAATATTGGAAATACACCATTAATAAGCCTGTCACTTTGAAGTAGTACAAGCTACAGGAAACATATTCTCTTCTACTATTCATCTTCGCAAAAGGATTAAGACATTGATCTAAAAGAGATTGCATGTGGAGTACATGCTTTGTGCATGTTCATATCTGTATATGCATAATAATATATTAATATATATGCTGCTTCAAACTAAATACAAACTTAAATGTAACATGTTGTGGTGCAATATGAGGAGAAACATTCTTTGGGAAGGACAGGATGGATTTTCCATGAAGGGTGTGTAACCTGAGAGAGGTTGAGTTCATGAGAAAAATGACACACAGTTAGTCAAGATGCTGCCTGCAAATACATTGAAACAGAGTTCTAATTTCCACAGATAAATTAATGAAGACGTTTTCCCAAAAGAATCTTGCAAAACTATTTCAATGTTTCCAAATGCTTGAAATGGGGGCTTAAAAATAGGTGGAAAGCACTCTTTCTGACCTGATACCACAGAATCAGGATGGGGCCGGGGTGGGGGCTGGGGTCCAGGATCTCCTAAGAAAGGCTTTGACAACTGACTGTGACATCCCACTGACTGTGAGGATCGCAAATAACCCAGTCATTAGACATGTCCAGGATGCTTCACTGAGACTAAAGACACAGGTACAACAACTGAACAACTTCATTCTCGAAAGAAGTTAAAAAAACTATCCACAGAAATGTTGCCTAATCAGAAGAACTTACACTTCTTAAAGACTGCATAGATTTCTATCAGTTCAGAATGGTTAAAGTATTAAGGAGGGCACGTACTCATGGAGCACTGGGTGTTATACGCAAACAATGAATCATGGAACACTACACCAAAACAAATTATGTAATATCTGGTGATTAACATAACAATAAAAATTAAAAAAAAACTAATGATGTAATGTATGATGATCATCATAACATAATAAAATTAAATTAAAAAAATAAAAATAAATCCACCCATCAGTGTAAATCAATGGAATTACATTTTTAAAAAGGAGCAAGTGTAGAAGCCCAGGGCAGATCCCCAAACGGGCCTCAAGGGCATATTGCTTGTTCTGAATGGAAGCTACTTGAGAAAGAGCAGGTGCAAGGACATCACACCCTCCTCTGTCCCCCTGAAAGCAGGAAACAAATCTTCCCTATTCAAGGCACCCTCCCAGGAATGAGAAGTAAAAACCATCCTTATCACCAGAGGTAGGGACATGAGAGTTGACAAAGCTGTAGAAATAAGCCTTGCTACTTTTTTACGAATCTACTGCCTCAGCCCAAATTCCACTTAGAATGCCTTCCTAGGGCGCCTGGGTGGCTCAGTTGGTTAAGCGACTGCCTTTGGCTCAAGTCATGATCCTGGAGTCCAGGGATCGAGTCCCGCATCGGGCTCCCCGCTCAGCGGGGGTCTGCTTCTCCCTCTGACCCTCTTCCCTCTCGTGCTGTCTCTCATTCTCGCTCTCTCAAATAAATAAATATTAAAAAAAAAAGAATGCCTTCCTAACTAAAGCTCCCGAACACCTGTTTTCTTTATCCTGATAATTCCCCACACATTTCTTGTCTCTGTGTAAAAGGTATAAAAATTGCCTGCCTTGGTCATTTCTTTGGGTCTCAATTTCATTATTGGGCCTCCATGTGCAGGTAATAAATCTTTGGCTCTCCTGTTAACTCTGCTGGAAGGATCCTGGGGGGAGAAGGAAATGTGTCCCTCCCCAGAGCAAGTGTCCTGTCCCTAAGGCCACCTCAGGGACCCCATCCCCTGACCGCTCTGATCAGCAGTCATTCATCCTCATTTCTGCATTTACACAGAGCCTACCTTCCCAGCAAACCACATTTCCATACAGAGTGGTTCCCAGATTCTGCACAGCCAGGTCTGAAATACGCTACAGTACCACAATGATGAAAGAAAGCTCTCACCTGCATTATAAAACAAGCATTCAAAAATAAGTCACCTACAAAAGAAAGAGTTCACAGGAATCTATAATCTGTTCCTCCCTCCTCAGTGAGCCTGGACAAAGCAGAACTCTAGCAAAGAGTAACTGTGAAATGCACAGACTACAAGATACATGAGGGTCTTACAGGGGTGGCTCTATTCTGATTACTGACCTAGTAGTGATTTCAGCATGATGTCGAGGGTCTGGTTAGAACCAACACTCTACATACTGCAGATATGTTACCAAACGACAGTCCTAAAGCCAGAACAGGGTTACAAAGTTAGGGACACGTAATCTGAGAATCCCCCAAGCCTCTCTGTGCTGACTTGTACCACAGAAGAGATGGTAGGGAGATGGATTACATAGGTGATGGCAAACAAGGAG
The DNA here is from genome assembly GCF_003265705.2 of Callorhinus ursinus. Taxonomy (NCBI): domain Eukaryota; kingdom Metazoa; phylum Chordata; class Mammalia; order Carnivora; family Otariidae; genus Callorhinus; species Callorhinus ursinus. The sequence continues at coordinate 4,345 of NW_027398513.1, read as the reverse complement.
TATATCTGTGATGACAGAAGTGTTGAATCACTATACTGAACACTAGAAACTAATGTAACACTGTAGGTTAACTATATTGGAATTAAAATAAAAATTTAATTAAAAAAACTAAAATAAAATGAATAAGGTAATTTCAAAAAAATTTTTGACAAAAAAAGTATTGTGTTTCAAAACTAAGGGAAAACCTACTGAACGGGATAAGATATCTGCAAATGACATATCTGATCAAGAGTTAGTATCCAAAATACATAAATTTCTTATACATACAACACCCCCCAAAAATATTGTAAAAACTGTTCAAAAGACATAAACAGACATTTCTCCAAAAAAGACATACAGATACATGGAAAGATGCTCAACATCACTGATCATCCCTAATCACCTGAAACTAATTAACAATGTATATTAACTATACTTGAATTAAAATAAAAACTTAATTGGGGGGCCTAGGTGGTTCAGTAGGTTAAGCATCTGACTCTTGATATCATCTCAGGTCATGATCCCAGGGTCATGAGATCGAGGCCCGCATCAGGCTCAGTGGTGGGCATGGAGGAGAACCTGCTTAAGATGATCTCTTCCTTGAGAAGGGCATAAGGTATATTGGAGCAAATTATAGCAGAGAACTTCCTTCTCTGGGGAAGGAAACAGGCATCCAGGTGCAGAAGGCATAGAGAACCCCCCTCAAAATCAATAAAAATAGGTCAACACCACAACATATAATATTGAAACTTGCAAATCTCAGAGACAAAGAGAAAAATCCTAAAGGCAGCTCAGGAGAAAAGGTCTGTAATCTACAAGTATAGAAACATTAGACTGACAGCAGACCAGTCCACATGACCTGGAAGGCCAGAAAGGACTGGCATGATATGTTCAGTGTGATAAATGAGAAAAATATGCAGCCAAGAATACCTTATCCAGCAAGACTGTCATTCAGTACAGAAGGGGTGATAAAAAGCTTCCAGAAATAGAAACTAAAAGAATCTGTGATCACTAAACCAGCCCTACAAGAAATATTAAAAGGGATCTTCCAAGCAAAGGGAGAGACAAAAGTAACATGGAACAGAGACAATCTACAGAAACAGTGACTTTACATGTAATACAATGGCACTAAACTCATAATATTCAATAGTTACTCTGTCAATGGGCTAAATGTCCCAATCAAAAGACGTAGGGTATCAGATTGGATAAAAAAGCAGGACCCATCCTTATGCAGTCTGCAAGAGACTCATTTTAGACCCAAAGACAGCTCCAGATTTAAAGTGAGGGGATGGAAAACCATTTATCATGCTAATGGACATCAAAAGAAAGCTGGGGTAGCAATCCTTATGTAAGACAATTTAGATTTTAAATCAAAGACTGTAATAAGTGATGAGGAACGACACTATATCATACTTAGAGGGTCTATCCAACAAGATCTAACAATTTTAAATATCTATGCCCCTAACATGGGAGAAGCCAATTAATAACAAAATCAAGGAAACACATAGACAATAATACAATAATAGTAGTGTATTTTAACACCCCCCTCACTGACATGGACAGATCATCTAAGCAAAACATCAACAAGGAAATAAAGGCTTTAAATGACACACTGGACCAGATGGACTTCACAGACATATTCAGAACATTCCATCCCAAAGCAACAAAATACACATTCTTCTCTAATGCACATGGAACATTCTCCAGAATAGATCACATCCTGGGCCAAAAATCAGGTCTCAACCGGTACCAAAAGATTGGGATCATTCCCTGAATATTTTCAGACCACAATGCTTTGAAACTAGAACTCAATCACAAGAGGAAAATTGGAAAGAACTCAAATACATGGAGGCTAACGAGCATCCTACTAAAGAATGAATGGGTGAACCAGGAAATTAAAGAAGAATTTAAAAAAATTGGGGATAAACAGTATTACAAAACTGTTTTTCTACTGGCATACATGAAGTATTACTATGGTGTCAAGATATATCCCAGGTGTTGATTTCAAGTGGGAATATTATTATGTTGCTAGTGATACAGAGAGAACCTTACCGTGTGCATAATCTCCCCTGGCTGTCATTTCCAGCCTCCAAATGCTGTCTCTATACAAAGATCACTTGTCATAAGCATGACCAGCTCAGGGGGTTCAAGGCCCTGGGGGATGCTGGTTAGCTGTCAGGATAGGGAACAGTACATTTGTTATGCCTGTGTCCAGTCCAAGACACAAACACATTTACCTGCACTGGGCTACATGTTGGGAAAACCTACCAAAACTCAGAAATATTTCTTTGAAGATGGCATTGTCAAAGCTCCAAGCTCCATAGGACAATACACTGTTTGTGACAATACACATGTACAAAAACCCAGATCCACACCCCAAAACACATTTATGTGCAAACTGAGTCTGAGTTAAGATTTAAGAGATAAAATGTCAGATTCAATTGTTCTGGCTCGGATGTTCATATATATTACTCATAATTCAGAACTGTATGTCATTTTGTTCATAATGAGATGACTATTCGTAAAACTTAGACATATGGAGATATTTAATAATTAATGTATATTTTATTTTTTCTTTCAAATTTCTCCTGGCAAATCTGGTAAACTGCACAGAACATTGGATGTCCTGGGAAATAGATAATTTCCCATAGTTTTATAACCCCTGCATTCAAATTGTATGGGGCCTTTGGTAGATTTGAGATACAAAAGCACTGGTCAGTTGATATCTCAATCAAAGAACTATAAAATGGTATGAAGAGAGAATCTAAGTGTATATTACCCTTTGAAACCTTTCCTGTATTACTGCAGATAAAAAGTGTAGAATACAAAATAGGATATGACAATGTCCTCAAAAGTCATTTTTAACTAATGGGGTGGTTCACAAGCTCAAAATAACCAACTTGCAGACCTCACGTTAGTGCCTCTCTGGCTATGGCATAATTACAAAAAAGCACCACCTCTTGTGTTACCAGCTGATGCTTCCCATGTCTCCCTCCCCCTTCTGTAATATATAGGCTACATAAAAACACTGTCACACTGGCAATGTCACAGTACGGCCTGATTTCTAATGGCTTTGTCCGGATTGATGTTACCAAGTTTTTCTTTGACGTAAAAGTTTGTTTTACCAACAGTTGCCCACCTCCTTCTGCAAAAAAGCTGTGATTCAGTCAACCTATGAACCTTGTCATAGGGCCATGATCACAATGCAAGAATAAGTGAGATGCCTCCAAGAATTGCTAGAAAATCCTAAAACATGAATATTTCTTACACTATTTCAGTGGTTCATATTCTTATTTTTCCTATGCCTTTATGGTATGAGTGTAAAGATCTTCTTGCAAGGAGAAAGGGAGAAGTATTCCCAATGGGGGGGTAGAAATAAGAAAAACCTGGGGAGCTTTTTATAATAATGATTCATATGCTCTAGGAACACAATATCAGCATCTCTGGAGGCTGCATGAACCATGGACATAGATTTTGAAAACTCACTTGCATAAAAGAATCAGGTAAGGAAATTCCCTTGAGTTGTCAAGAAAAATTTTGGATGACACAGGGAGGGCACAAAAATTTTAATGGCTCTGGCACAGAAAGTCTTCCATCAAAGGGTCTTCCCATGGGATGCCTGGGTAGCTCAGTCAGTTAATTGTCCAACTCTTGATTTTGGCTCAGGTCACGATCTCAGGGTCATGGGATCGAGCCCCACGTTGAGCTCTGTGCTCATCACGGAGTTTGCTTGTCCCTCTCTGTCTATACCTCCCCCCATTCTCTCTCTCTCTCTAAAATAAATAAAAACTTTAAAACGGGGGGGGGGGTCTTCTCCACCCAGTCATGTACAGTCATGGCCCCTCCAAAGCACCTTCTTCATTGCTCCCGTTACATCCTTATTCTTCAGCGTATATATGACGGGGTTGACCATGGGGGTGATGATGGTGTAGAACAGAGAAATGAACTTGCCCTGATCCTGGGAGTGGTTGTTGCTGGGCTGGAGGTAAGCGTAGATGGCCGTGCCATAGAACAGGGAGACCACTGTGATATGGGACCCACATGTCCCAAACGCTTTCCTCTGCCCTGTAGATGACTTTATTCTTAAGACTGCCCTGACAATCTGACCATAGGAAACTGTGATTAATGCCACAGGAATGAAAAGAAAGATCACGCTGACGAAGAACATCTCAGACTCATACACAGTGGTGTCAACACAGGCAAGCTTGAGCAGTGGGGGGACCTCACAAAAGAAGTGATCTAGTTTATTTCTCCCACAAAGTGGGACAAGGAAGATGAGCACTGTCTGCAAGGAGGAATTGGCAAAACCAAGAGACCATGATGCAGAAGCCATGAGGGTACAGAGACGGGGGTGCATGATCACTGT